>NW_027098984.1:0-112446 GCF_037042795.1 Molothrus aeneus
GGTGGAAAAAGCTTTTTGCTGAGTGTAGAGCGGCAAGACACGCAGAAGACGCAGATACGCAGCTCTCCGAAGCTAAGTGCCGGTCCCGGGCTTCTTTCGGCACAAACCGCTCTCAGGAGCTCCCTGCGCTCGCCACAATGCTCTGTGTGCGAAGAAGCCGCTTCTTCGCCTCCGGGAGAATCGGCGAGCGGCAGCTTCCCAAAGGCGAAGATGCAAGCTGCAGCACACAGGCACAGTGTGGGCAGCCTTCAGACTTCGAGAAAACAGTACTTTACCACTCTCCTGCCTTTTCCATGGTTATTCTATTGGAAAAGAACGAGTTTTGGACAACTACCTTTCATTCTTGCCAAACTCTTTGCAGACCCCCGTGCAAGCTTTTAGAACAAGATTTTGGATGTTTTCTTTCCTGGCAGAGTTTCTCCTTGCAAGATATGGTGGAAAAGCTTTTTGCTGAGTGTAGAGCGGCAAGACACGCAGAAGACGCAGATACGCAGCTCTCCGAAGCTAAGTGCCGGTCCCGGGCTTCTTTCGGCACAAACCGCTCTCAGGAGCTCCCTGCGCTCGCCACAATGCTCTGTGTGCGAAGAAGCCGCTTCTTCGCCTCCGGGAGAATCGGCGAGCGGCAGCTTCCCAAAGGCGAAGATGCAAGCTGCAGCACACAGGCACAGTGTGGGCAGCCTTCAGACTTCGAGAAAAACAGTACTTTACCACTCTCCTGCCTTTTCCATGGTTATTCTATTGGAAAAGAACGAGTTTTGGACAACTACCTTTCATTCTTGCCAAACTCTTTGCAGACCCCCGTGCAAGCTTTAGAACAAGATTTTGGATGTTTTCTTTCCTGGCAGAGTTTCTCCTTGCAAGATATGGTGGAAAAGCTTTTTGCTGAGTGTAGAGCGGCAAGACACGCAGAAGACGCAGATACGCAGCTCTCCGAAGCTAAGTGCCGGTCCCGGGCTTCTTTCGGCACAAACCGCTCTCAGGAGCTCCCTGCGCTCGCCACAATGCTCTGTGTGCGAAGAAGCCGCTTCTTCGCCTCCGGGGAGAATCGGCGAGCGGCAGCTTCCCAAAGGCGAAGATGCAAGCTGCACCACACAGGCACAGTGTGGGCAGCCTTCAGACTTCGAGAAAACAGTACTTTACCACTCTCCTGCCTTTTCCATGGTTATTCTATTGGAAAAGAACGAGTTTTGGACAACTACCTTTCATTCTTGCCAAACTCTTTGCAGACCCCCGTGCAAGCTTTAGAAGAAGATTTTGGATGTTTTCTTTCCTGGCAGAGTTTCTCCTTGCAAGATATGGTGGAAAAGCTTTTTGCTGAGTGTAGAGCGGCAAGACACGCAGAAGACGCAGATACGCAGCTCTCCGAAGCTAAGTGCCGGTCCCGGGCTTCTTTCGGCACAAACCGCTCTCAGGAGCTCCCTGCGCTCGCCACAATGCTCTGTGTGCGAAGAAGCCGCTTCTTCGCCTGCGGGAGAATCGGCGAGCGGCAGCTTCCCAAAGGCGAAGATGCAAGCTGCAGCACACAGGCACAGTGTGGGCAGCCTTCAGACTTCGAGAAAACAGTACTTTACCACTCTCCTGCCTTTTCCATGGTTATTCTATTGGAAAAGAACGAGTTTTGGACAACTACCTTTCATTCTTGCCAAACTCTTTGCAGACCCCCGTGCAAGCTTTAGAAGAAGATTTTGGATGTTTTCTTTCCTGGCAGAGTTTCTCCTTGCAAGATATGGTGGAAAAGCTTTTTGCTGAGTGTAGAGCGGCAAGACACGCAGAAGACGCAGATACGCAGCTCTCCGAAGCTAAGTGCCGGTCCCGGGCTTCTTTCGGCACAAACCGCTCTCAGGAGCTCCCTGCGCTCGCCACAATGCTCTGTGTGCGAAGAAGCCGCTTCTTCGCCTGCGGGAGAATCGGCGAGCGGCAGCTTCCCAAAGGCGAAGATGCAAGCTGCAGCACACAGGCACAGTGTGGGCAGCCTTCAGACTTCGAGAAAACAGTACTTTACCACTCTCCTGCCTTTTCCATGGTTATTCTATTGGAAAAGAACGAGTTTTGGACAACTACCTTTCATTCTTGCCAAACTCTTTGCAGACCCCCGTGCAAGCTTTAGAACAAGATTTTGGATGTTTTCTTTCCTGGCAGAGTTTCTCCTTGCAAGATATGGTGGAAAAGCTTTTTGCTGAGTGTAGAGCGGCAAGACACGCAGAAGACGCAGATACGCAGCTCTCCGAAGCTAAGTGCCGGTCCCGGGCTTCTTTCGGCACAAACCGCTCTCAGGAGCTCCCTGCGCTCGCCACAATGCTCTGTGTGCGAAGAAGCCGCTTCTTCGCCTCCGGGAGAATCGGCGAGCGGCAGCTTCCCAAAGGCGAAGATGCAAGCTGCAGCACGCAGGCACAGTGTGGGCAGCCTTCAGACTTCGAGAAAACAGTACTTTACCACTCTCCTGCCTTTTCCATGGTTATTCTATTGGAAAAGAACGAGTTTTGGACAACTACCTTTCATTCTTGCCAAACTCTTTGCAGACCCCCGTGCAAGCTTTAGAACAAGATTTTGGATGTTTTCTTTCCTGGCAGAGTTTCTCCTTGCAAGATATGGTGGAAAAGCTTTTTGCTGAGTGTAGAGCGGCAAGACACGCAGAAGACGCAGATACGCAGCTCTCCGAAGCTAAGTGCCGGTCCCGGGCTTCTTTCGGCACAAACCGCTCTCAGGAGCTCCCTGCGCTCGCCACAATGCTCTGTGTGCGAAGAAGCCGCTTCTTCGCCTGCGGGAGAATCGGCGAGCGGCAGCTTCCCAAAGGCGAAGATGCAAGCTGCAGCACGCAGGCACAGTGTGGGCAGCCTTCAGACTTCGAGAAAACAGTACTTTACCACTCTCCTGCCTTTTCCATGGTTATTCTATTGGAAAAGAACGAGTTTTGGACAACTACCTTTCATTCTTGCCAAACTCTTTGCAGACCCCCGTGCAAGCTTTAGAACAAGATTTTGGATGTTTTCTTTCCTGGCAGAGTTTCTCCTTGCAAGATATGGTGGAAAAGCTTTTTGCTGAGTGTAGAGCGGCAAGACACGCAGAAGACGCAGATACGCAGCTCTCCGAAGCTAAGTGCCGGTCCCGGGCTTCTTTCGGCACAAACCGCTCTCAGGAGCTCCCTGCGCTCGCCACAATGCTCTGTGTGCGAAGAAGCCGCTTCTTCGCCTCCGGGAGAATCGGCGAGCGGCAGCTTCCCAAAGGCGAAGATGCAAGCTGCAGCACACAGGCACAGTGTGGGCAGCCTTCAGACTTCGAGAAAACAGTACTTTACCACTCTCCTGCCTTTTCCATGGTTATTCTATTGGAAAAGAACGAGTTTTGGACAACTACCTTTCATTCTTGCCAAACTCTTTGCAGACCCCCGTGCAAGCTTTAGAACAAGATTTTGGATGTTTTCTTTCCTGGCAGAGTTTCTCCTTGCAAGATATGGTGGAAAAGCTTTTTGCTGAGTGTAGAGCGGCAAGACACGCAGAAGACGCAGATACGCAGCTCTCCGAAGCTAAGTGCCGGTCCCGGGCTTCTTTCGGCACAAACCGCTCTCAGGAGCTCCCTGCGCTCGCCACAATGCTCTGTGTGCGAAGAAGCCGCTTCTTCGCCTCCGGGAGAATCGGCGAGCGGCAGCTTCCCAAAGGCGAAGATGCAAGCTGCAGCACACAGGCACAGTGTGGGCAGCCTTCAGACTTCGAGAAAACAGTACTTTACCACTCTCCTGCCTTTTCCATGGTTATTCTATTGGAAAAGAACGAGTTTTGGACAACTACCTTTCATTCTTGCCAAACTCTTTGCAGACCCCCGTGCAAGCTTTAGAACAAGATTTTGGATGTTTTCTTTCCTGGCAGAGTTTCTCCTTGCAAGATATGGTGGAAAAGCTTTTTGCTGAGTGTAGAGCGGCAAGACACGCAGAAGACGCAGATACGCAGCTCTCCGAAGCTAAGTGCCGGTCCCGGGCTTCTTTCGGCACAAACCGCTCTCAGGAGCTCCCTGCGCTCGCCACAATGCTCTGTGTGCGAAGAAGCCGCTTCTTCGCCTCCGGGAGAATCGGCGAGCGGCAGCTTCCCAAAGGCGAAGATGCAAGCTGCACCACACAGGCACAGTGTGGGCAGCCTTCAGACTTCGAGAAAACAGTACTTTACCACTCTCCTGCCTTTTCCATGGTTATTCTATTGGAAAAGAACGAGTTTTGGACAACTACCTTTCATTCTTGCCAAACTCTTTGCAGACCCCCGTGCAAGCTTTAGAAGAAGATTTTGGATGTTTTCTTTCCTGGCAGAGTTTCTCCTTGCAAGATATGGTGGAAAAGCTTTTTGCTGAGTGTAGAGCGGCAAGACACGCAGAAGACGCAGATACGCAGCTCTCCGAAGCTAAGTGCCGGTCCCGGGCTTCTTTCGGCACAAACCGCTCTCAGGAGCTCCCTGCGCTCGCCACAATGCTCTGTGTGCGAAGAAGCCGCTTCTTCGCCTGCGGGAGAATCGGCGAGCGGCAGCTTCCCAAAGGCGAAGATGCAAGCTGCAGCACACAGGCACAGTGTGGGCAGCCTTCAGACTTCGAGAAAACAGTACTTTACCACTCTCCTGCCTTTTCCATGGTTATTCTATTGGAAAAGAACGAGTTTTGGACAACTACCTTTCATTCTTGCCAAACTCTTTGCAGACCCCCGTGCAAGCTTTAGAAGAAGATTTTGGATGTTTTCTTTCCTGGCAGAGTTTCTCCTTGCAAGATATGGTGGAAAAGCTTTTTGCTGAGTGTAGAGCGGCAAGACACGCAGAAGACGCAGATACGCAGCTCTCCGAAGCTAAGTGCCGGTCCCGGGCTTCTTTCGGCACAAACCGCTCTCAGGAGCTCCCTGCGCTCGCCACAATGCTCTGTGTGCGAAGAAGCCGCTTCTTCGCCTGCGGGAGAATCGGCGAGCGGCAGCTTCCCAAAGGCGAAGATGCAAGCTGCACCACACAGGCACAGTGTGGGCAGCCTTCAGACTTCGAGAAAACAGTACTTTACCACTCTCCTGCCTTTTCCATGGTTATTCTATTGGAAAAGAACGAGTTTTGGACAACTACCTTTCATTCTTGCCAAACTCTTTGCAGACCCCCGTGCAAGCTTTAGAACAAGATTTTGGATGTTTTCTTTCCTGGCAGAGTTTCTCCTTGCAAGATATGGTGGAAAAGCTTTTTGCTGAGTGTAGAGCGGCAAGACACGCAGAAGACGCAGATACGCAGCTCTCCGAAGCTAAGTGCCGGTCCCGGGCTTCTTTCGGCACAAACCGCTCTCAGGAGCTCCCTGCGCTCGCCACAATGCTCTGTGTGCGAAGAAGCCGCTTCTTCGCCTCCGGGAGAATCGGCGAGCGGCAGCTTCCCAAAGGCGAAGATGCAAGCTGCAGCACACAGGCACAGTGTGGGCAGCCTTCAGACTTCGAGAAAACAGTACTTTACCACTCTCCTGCCTTTTCCATGGTTATTCTATTGGAAAAGAACGAGTTTTGGACAACTACCTTTCATTCTTGCCAAACTCTTTGCAGACCCCCGTGCAAGCTTTAGAACAAGATTTTGGATGTTTTCTTTCCTGGCAGAGTTTCTCCTTGCAAGATATGGTGGAAAAGCTTTTTGCTGAGTGTAGAGCGGCAAGACACGCAGAAGACGCAGATACGCAGCTCTCCGAAGCTAAGTGCCGGTCCCGGGCTTCTTTCGGCACAAACCGCTCTCAGGAGCTCCCTGCGCTCGCCACAATGCTCTGTGTGCGAAGAAGCCGCTTCTTCGCCTCCGGGAGAATCGGCGAGCGGCAGCTTCCCAAAGGCGAAGATGCAAGCTGCAGCACACAGGCACAGTGTGGGCAGCCTTCAGACTTCGAGAAAACAGTACTTTACCACTCTCCTGCCTTTTCCACGGTTATTCTATTGGAAAAGAACGAGTTTTGGACAACTACCTTTCATTCTTGCCAAACTCTTTGCAGACCCCCGTGCAAGCTTTAGAACAAGATTTTGGATGTTTTCTTTCCTGGCAGAGTTTCTCCTTGCAAGATATGGTGGAAAAGCTTTTTGCTGAGTGTAGAGCGGCAAGACACGCAGAAGACGCAGATACGCAGCTCTCCGAAGCTAAGTGCCGGTCCCGGGCTTCTTTCGGCACAAACCGCTCTCAGGAGCTCCCTGCGCTCGCCACAATGCTCTGTGTGCGAAGAAGCCGCTTCTTCGCCTCCGGGAGAATCGGCGAGCGGCAGCTTCCCAAAGGCGAAGATGCAAGCTGCAGCACGCAGGCACAGTGTGGGCAGCCTTCAGACTTCGAGAAAACAGTACTTTACCACTCTCCTGCCTTTTCCATGGTTATTCTATTGGAAAAGAACGAGTTTTGGACAACTACCTTTCATTCTTGCCAAACTCTTTGCAGACCCCCGTGCAAGCTTTAGAACAAGATTTTGGATGTTTTCTTTCCTGGCAGAGTTTCTCTTTGCAAGATATGGTGGAAAAGCTTTTTGCTGAGTGTAGAGCGGCAAGACACGCAGAAGACGCAGATACGCAGCTCTCCGAAGCTAAGTGCCGGTCCCGGGCTTCTTTCGGCACAAACCGCTCTCAGGAGCTCCCTGCGCTCGCCACAATGCTCTGTGTGCGAAGAAGCCGCTTCTTCGCCTCCGGGAGAATCGGCGAGCGGCAGCTTCCCAAAGGCGAAGATGCAAGCTGCAGCACGCAGGCACAGTGTGGGCAGCCTTCAGACTTCGAGAAAACAGTACTTTACCACTCTCCTGCCTTTTCCATGGTTATTCTATTGGAAAAGAACGAGTTTTGGACAACTACCTTTCATTCTTGCCAAACTCTTTGCAGACCTCCGTGCAAGCTTTAGAACAAGATTTTGGATGTTTTCTTTCCTGGCAGAGTTTCTCCTTGCAAGATATGGTGGAAAAGCTTTTTGCTGAGTGTAGAGCGGCAAGACACGCAGAAGACGCAGATACGCAGCTCTCCGAAGCTAAGTGCCGGTCCCGGGCTTCTTTCGGCACAAACCGCTCTCAGGAGCTCCCTGCGCTCGCCACAATGCTCTGTGTGCGAAGAAGCCGCTTCTTCGCCTCCGGGAGAATCGGCGAGCGGCAGCTTCCCAAAGGCGAAGATGCAAGCTGCAGCACACAGGCACAGTGTGGGCAGCCTTCAGACTTCGAGAAAACAGTACTTTACCACTCTCCTGCCTTTTCCATGGTTATTCTATTGGAAAAGAACGAGTTTTGGACAACTACCTTTCATTCTTGCCAAACTCTTTGCAGACCCCCGTGCAAGCTTTAGAACAAGATTTTGGATGTTTTCTTTCCTGGCAGAGTTTCTCCTTGCAAGATATGGTGGAAAAGCTTTTTGCTGAGTGTAGAGCGGCAAGACACGCAGAAGACGCAGATACGCAGCTCTCCGAAGCTAAGTGCCGGTCCCGGGCTTCTTTCGGCACAAACCGCTCTCAGGAGCTCCCTGCGCTCGCCACAATGCTCTGTGTGCGAAGAAGCCGCTTCTTCGCCTCCGGGAGAATCGGCGAGCGGCAGCTTCCCAAAGGCGAAGATGCAAGCTGCAGCACGCAGGCACAGTGTGGGCAGCCTTCAGACTTAGAGAAAACAGTACTTTACCACTCTCCTGCCTTTTCCATGGTTATTCTATTGGAAAAGAACGAGTTTTGGACAACTACCTTTCATTCTTGCCAAACTCTTTGCAGACCCCCGTGCAAGCTTTAGAACAAGATTTTGGATGTTTTCTTTCCTGGCAGAGTTTCTCCTTGCAAGATATGGTGGAAAAGCTTTTTGCTGAGTGTAGAGCGGCAAGACACGCAGAAGACGCAGATACGCAGCTCTCCGAAGCTAAGTGCCGGTCCCGGGCTTCTTTCGGCACAAACCGCTCTCAGGAGCTCCCTGCGCTCGCCACAATGCTCTGTGTGCGAAGAAGCCGCTTCTTCGCCTCCGGGAGAATCGGCGAGCGGCAGCTTCCCAAAGGCGAAGATGCAAGCTGCAGCACACAGGCACAGTGTGGGCAGCCTTCAGACTTCGAGAAAACAGTACTTTACCACTCTCCTGCCTTTTCCATGGTTATTCTATTGGAAAAGAACGAGTTTTGGACAACTACCTTTCATTCTTGCCAAACTCTTTGCAGACCCCCGTGCAAGCTTTAGAACAAGATTTTGGATGTTTTCTTTCCTGGCAGAGTTTCTCCTTGCAAGATATGGTGGAAAAGCTTTTTGCTGAGTGTAGAGCGGCAAGACACGCAGAAGACGCAGATACGCAGCTCTCCGAAGCTAAGTGCCGGTCCCGGGCTTCTTTCGGCACAAACCGCTCTCAGGAGCTCCCTGCGCTCGCCACAATGCTCTGTGTGCGAAGAAGCCGCTTCTTCGCCTCCGGGAGAATCGGCGAGCGGCAGCTTCCCAAAGGCGAAGATGCAAGCTGCAGCACGCAGGCACAGTGTGGGCAGCCTTCAGACTTGGAGAAAACAGTACTTTACCACTCTCCTGCCTTTTCCATGGTTATTCTATTGGAAAAGAACGAGTTTTGGACAACTACCTTTCATTCTTGCCAAACTCTTTGCAGACCCCCGTGCAAGCTTTAGAACAAGATTTTGGATGTTTTCTTTCCTGGCAGAGTTTCTCCTTGCAAGATATGGTGGAAAAGCTTTTTGCTGAGTGTAGAGCGGCAAGACACGCAGAAGACGCAGATACGCAGCTCTCCGAAGCTAAGTGCCGGTCCCGGGCTTCTTTCGGCACAAACCGCTCTCAGGAGCTCCCTGCGCTCGCCACAATGCTCTGTGTGCGAAGAAGCCGCTTCTTCGCCTCCGGGAGAATCGGCGAGCGGCAGCTTCCCAAAGGCGAAGATGCAAGCTGCAGCACGCAGGCACAGTGTGGGCAGCCTTCAGACTTAGAGAAAACAGTACTTTACCACTCTCCTGCCTTTTCCATGGTTATTCTATTGGAAAAGAACGAGTTTTGGACAACTACCTTTCATTCTTGCCAAACTCTTTGCAGACCCCCGTGCAAGCTTTAGAACAAGATTTTGGATGTTTTCTTTCCTGGCAGAGTTTCTCCTTGCAAGATATGGTGGAAAAGCTTTTTGCTGAGTGTAGAGCGGCAAGACACGCAGAAGACGCAGATACGCAGCTCTCCGAAGCTAAGTGCCGGTCCCGGGCTTCTTTCGGCACAAACCGCTCTCAGGAGCTCCCTGCGCTCGCCACAATGCTCTGTGTGCGAAGAAGCCGCTTCTTCGCCTCCGGGAGAATCGGCGAGCGGCAGCTTCCCAAAGGCGAAGATGCAAGCTGCAGCACGCAGGCACAGTGTGGGCAGCCTTCAGACTTAGAGAAAACAGTACTTTACCACTCTCCTGCCTTTTCCATGGTTATTCTATTGGAAAAGAACGAGTTTTGGACAACTACCTTTCATTCTTGCCAAACTCTTTGCAGACCCCCGTGCAAGCTTTAGAACAAGATTTTGGATGTTTTCTTTCCTGGCAGAGTTTCTCCTTGCAAGATATGGTGGAAAAGCTTTTTGCTGAGTGTAGAGCGGCAAGACACGCAGAAGACGCAGATACGCAGCTCTCCGAAGCTAAGTGCCGGTCCCGGGCTTCTTTCGGCACAAACCGCTCTCAGGAGCTCCCTGCGCTCGCCACAATGCTCTGTGTGCGAAGAAGCCGCTTCTTCGCCTCCGGGAGAATCGGCGAGCGGCAGCTTCCCAAAGGCGAAGATGCAAGCTGCAGCACACAGGCACAGTGTGGGCAGCCTTCAGACTTCGAGAAAACAGTACTTTACCACTCTCCTGCCTTTTCCATGGTTATTCTATTGGAAAAGAACGAGTTTTGGACAACTACCTTTCATTCTTGCCAAACTCTTTGCAGACCCCCGTGCAAGCTTTAGAACAAGATTTTGGATGTTTTCTTTCCTGGCAGAGTTTCTCCTTGCAAGATATGGTGGAAAAGCTTTTTGCTGAGTGTAGAGCGGCAAGACACGCAGAAGACGCAGATACGCAGCTCTCCGAAGCTAAGTGCCGGTCCCGGGCTTCTTTCGGCACAAACCGCTCTCAGGAGCTCCCTGCGCTCGCCACAATGCTCTGTGTGCGAAGAAGCCGCTTCTTCGCCTGCGGGAGAATCGGCGAGCGGCAGCTTCCCAAAGGCGAAGATGCAAGCTGCAGCACACAGGCACAGTGTGGGCAGCCTTCAGACTTCGAGAAAACAGTACTTTACCACTCTCCTGCCTTTTCCATGGTTATTCTATTGGAAAAGAACGAGTTTTGGACAACTACCTTTCATTCTTGCCAAACTCTTTGCAGACCTCCGTGCAAGCTTTAGAACAAGATTTTGGATGTTTTCTTTCCTGGCAGAGTTTCTCCTTGCAAGATATGGTGGAAAAGCTTTTTGCTGAGTGTAGAGCGGCAAGACACGCAGAAGACGCAGATACGCAGCTCTCCGAAGCTAAGTGCCGGTCCCGGGCTTCTTTCGGCACAAACCGCTCTCAGGAGCTCCCTGCGCTCGCCACAATGCTCTGTGTGCGAAGAAGCCGCTTCTTCGCCTCCGGGAGAATCGGCGAGCGGCAGCTTCCCAAAGGCGAAGATGCAAGCTGCAGCACGCAGGCACAGTGTGGGCAGCCTTCAGACTTCGAGAAAACAGTACTTTACCACTCTCCTGCCTTTTCCATGGTTATTCTATTGGAAAAGAACGAGTTTTGGACAACTACCTTTCATTCTTGCCAAACTCTTTGCAGACCCCCGTGCAAGCTTTAGAACAAGATTTTGGATGTTTTCTTTCCTGGCAGAGTTTCTCCTTGCAAGATATGGTGGAAAAGCTTTTTGCTGAGTGTAGAGCGGCAAGACACGCAGAAGACGCAGATACGCAGCTCTCCGAAGCTAAGTGCCGGTCCCGGGCTTCTTTCGGCACAAACCGCTCTCAGGAGCTCCCTGCGCTCGCCACAATGCTCTGTGTGCGAAGAAGCCGCTTCTTCGCCTCCGGGAGAATCGGCGAGCGGCAGCTTCCCAAAGGCGAAGATGCAAGCTGCAGCACGCAGGCACAGTGTGGGCAGCCTTCAGACTTGGAGAAAACAGTACTTTACCACTCTCCTGCCTTTTCCATGGTTATTCTATTGGAAAAGAACGAGTTTTGGACAACTACCTTTCATTCTTGCCAAACTCTTTGCAGACCCCCGTGCAAGCTTTAGAACAAGATTTTGGATGTTTTCTTTCCTGGCAGAGTTTCTCCTTGCAAGATATGGTGGAAAAGCTTTTTGCTGAGTGTAGAGCGGCAAGACACGCAGAAGACGCAGATACGCAGCTCTCCGAAGCTAAGTGCCGGTCCCGGGCTTCTTTCGGCACAAACCGCTCTCAGGAGCTCCCTGCGCTCGCCACAATGCTCTGTGTGCGAAGAAGCCGCTTCTTCGCCTCCGGGAGAATCGGCGAGCGGCAGCTTCCCAAAGGCGAAGATGCAAGCTGCAGCACGCAGGCACAGTGTGGGCAGCCTTCAGACTTCGAGAAAACAGTACTTTACCACTCTCCTGCCTTTTCCATGGTTATTCTATTGGAAAAGAACGAGTTTTGGACAACTACCTTTCATTCTTGCCAAACTCTTTGCAGACCCCCGTGCAAGCTTTAGAACAAGATTTTGGATGTTTTCTTTCCTGGCAGAGTTTCTCCTTGCAAGATATGGTGGAAAAGCTTTTTGCTGAGTGTAGAGCGGCAAGACACGCAGAAGACGCAGATACGCAGCTCTCCGAAGCTAAGTGCCGGTCCCGGGCTTCTTTCGGCACAAACCGCTCTCAGGAGCTCCCTGCGCTCGCCACAATGCTCTGTGTGCGAAGAAGCCGCTTCTTCGCCTCCGGGAGAATCGGCGAGCGGCAGCTTCCCAAAGGCGAAGATGCAAGCTGCAGCACACAGGCACAGTGTGGGCAGCCTTCAGACTTAGAGAAAACAGTACTTTACCACTCTCCTGCCTTTTCCATGGTTATTCTATTGGAAAAGAACGAGTTTTGGACAACTACCTTTCATTCTTGCCAAACTCTTTGCAGACCCCCGTGCAAGCTTTAGAACAAGATTTTGGATGTTTTCTTTCCTGGCAGAGTTTCTCCTTGCAAGATATGGTGGAAAAGCTTTTTGCTGAGTGTAGAGCGGCAAGACACGCAGAAGACGCAGATACGCAGCTCTCCGAAGCTAAGTGCCGGTCCCGGGCTTCTTTCGGCACAAACCGCTCTCAGGAGCTCCCTGCGCTCGCCACAATGCTCTGTGTGCGAAGAAGCCGCTTCTTCGCCTGCGGGAGAATCGGCGAGCGGCAGCTTCCCAAAGGCGAAGATGCAAGCTGCAGCACACAGGCACAGTGTGGGCAGCCTTCAGACTTAGAGAAAACAGTACTTTACCACTCTCCTGCCTTTTCCATGGTTATTCTATTGGAAAAGAACGAGTTTTGGACAACTACCTTTCATTCTTGCCAAACTCTTTGCAGACCCCCGTGCAAGCTTTAGAACAAGATTTTGGATGTTTTCTTTCCTGGCAGAGTTTCTCCTTGCAAGATATGGTGGAAAAGCTTTTTGCTGAGTGTAGAGCGGCAAGACACGCAGAAGACGCAGATACGCAGCTCTCCGAAGCTAAGTGCCGGTCCCGGGCTTCTTTCGGCACAAACCGCTCTCAGGAGCTCCCTGCGCTCGCCACAATGCTCTGTGTGCGAAGAAGCCGCTTCTTCGCCTGCGGGAGAATCGGCGAGCGGCAGCTTCCCAAAGGCGAAGATGCAAGCTGCAGCACACAGGCACAGTGTGGGCAGCCTTCAGACTTCGAGAAAACAGTACTTTACCACTCTCCTGCCTTTTCCATGGTTATTCTATTGGAAAAGAACGAGTTTTGGACAACTACCTTTCATTCTTGCCAAACTCTTTGCAGACCCCCGTGCAAGCTTTAGAACAAGATTTTGGATGTTTTCTTTCCTGGCAGAGTTTCTCCTTGCAAGATATGGTGGAAAAGCTTTTTGCTGAGTGTAGAGCGGCAAGACACGCAGAAGACGCAGATACGCAGCTCTCCGAAGCTAAGTGCCGGTCCCGGGCTTCTTTCGGCACAAACCGCTCTCAGGAGCTCCCTGCGCTCGCCACAATGCTCTGTGTGCGAAGAAGCCGCTTCTTCGCCTCCGGGAGAATCGGCGAGCGGCAGCTTCCCAAAGGCGAAGATGCAAGCTGCAGCACACAGGCACAGTGTGGGCAGCCTTCAGACTTCGAGAAAACAGTACTTTACCACTCTCCTGCCTTTTCCATGGTTATTCTATTGGAAAAGAACGAGTTTTGGACAACTACCTTTCATTCTTGCCAAACTCTTTGCAGACCCCCGTGCAAGCTTTAGAACAAGATTTTGGATGTTTTCTTTCCTGGCAGAGTTTCTCCTTGCAAGATATGGTGGAAAAGCTTTTTGCTGAGTGTAGAGCGGCAAGACACGCAGAAGACGCAGATACGCAGCTCTCCGAAGCTAAGTGCCGGTCCCGGGCTTCTTTCGGCACAAACCGCTCTCAGGAGCTCCCTGCGCTCGCCACAATGCTCTGTGTGCGAAGAAGCCGCTTCTTCGCCTCCGGGAGAATCGGCGAGCGGCAGCTTCCCAAAGGCGAAGATGCAAGCTGCAGCACACAGGCACAGTGTGGGCAGCCTTCAGACTTCGAGAAAACAGTACTTTACCACTCTCCTGCCTTTTCCATGGTTATTCTATTGGAAAAGAACGAGTTTTGGACAACTACCTTTCATTCTTGCCAAACTCTTTGCAGACCCCCGTGCAAGCTTTAGAACAAGATTTTGGATGTTTTCTTTCCTGGCAGAGTTTCTCCTTGCAAGATATGGTGGAAAAGCTTTTTGCTGAGTGTAGAGCGGCAAGACACGCAGAAGACGCAGATACGCAGCTCTCCGAAGCTAAGTGCCGGTCCCGGGCTTCTTTCGGCACAAACCGCTCTCAGGAGCTCCCTGCGCTCGCCACAATGCTCTGTGTGCGAAGAAGCCGCTTCTTCGCCTCCGGGAGAATCGGCGAGCGGCAGCTTCCCAAAGGCGAAGATGCAAGCTGCAGCACGCAGGCACAGTGTGGGCAGCCTTCAGACTTAGAGAAAACAGTACTTTACCACTCTCCTGCCTTTTCCATGGTTATTCTATTGGAAAAGAACGAGTTTTGGACAACTACCTTTCATTCTTGCCAAACTCTTTGCAGACCCCCGTGCAAGCTTTAGAACAAGATTTTGGATGTTTTCTTTCCTGGCAGAGTTTCTCCTTGCAAGATATGGTGGAAAAGCTTTTTGCTGAGTGTAGAGCGGCAAGACACGCAGAAGACGCAGATACGCAGCTCTCCGAAGCTAAGTGCCGGTCCCGGGCTTCTTTCGGCACAAACCGCTCTCAGGAGCTCCCTGCGCTCGCCACAATGCTCTGTGTGCGAAGAAGCCGCTTCTTCGCCTGCGGGAGAATCGGCGAGCGGCAGCTTCCCAAAGGCGAAGATGCAAGCTGCAGCACACAGGCACAGTGTGGGCAGCCTTCAGACTTCGAGAAAACAGTACTTTACCACTCTCCTGCCTTTTCCATGGTTATTCTATTGGAAAAGAACGAGTTTTGGACAACTACCTTTCATTCTTGCCAAACTCTTTGCAGACCCCCGTGCAAGCTTTAGAACAAGATTTTGGATGTTTTCTTTCCTGGCAGAGTTTCTCCTTGCAAGATATGCTGGAAAAGCTTTTTGCTGAGTGTAGAGCGGCAAGACACGCAGAAGACGCAGATACGCAGCTCTCCGAAGCTAAGTGCCGGTCCCGGGCTTCTTTCGGCACAAACCGCTCTCAGGAGCTCCCTGCGCTCGCCACAATGCTCTGTGTGCGAAGAAGCCGCTTCTTCGCCTGCGGGAGAATCGGCGAGCGGCAGCTTCCCAAAGGCGAAGATGCAAGCTGCAGCACACAGGCACAGTGTGGGCAGCCTTCAGACTTAGAGAAAACAGTACTTTACCACTCTCCTGCCTTTTCCATGGTTATTCTATTGGAAAAGAACGAGTTTTGGACAACTACCTTTCATTCTTGCCAAACTCTTTGCAGACCCCCGTGCAAGCTTTAGAACAAGATTTTGGATGTTTTCTTTCCTGGCAGAGTTTCTCCTTGCAAGATATGGTGGAAAAGCTTTTTGCTGAGTGTAGAGCGGCAAGACACGCAGAAGACGCAGATACGCAGCTCTCCGAAGCTAAGTGCCGGTCCCGGGCTTCTTTCGGCACAAACCGCTCTCAGGAGCTCCCTGCGCTCGCCACAATGCTCTGTGTGCGAAGAAGCCGCTTCTTCGCCTCCGGGAGAATCGGCGAGCGGCAGCTTCCCAAAGGCGAAGATGCAAGCTGCAGCACACAGGCACAGTGTGGGCAGCCTTCAGACTTAGAGAAAACAGTACTTTACCACTCTCCTGCCTTTTCCATGGTTATTCTATTGGAAAAGAACGAGTTTTGGACAACTACCTTTCATTCTTGCCAAACTCTTTGCAGACCCCCGTGCAAGCTTTAGAACAAGATTTTGGATGTTTTCTTTCCTGGCAGAGTTTCTCCTTGCAAGATATGGTGGAAAAGCTTTTTGCTGAGTGTAGAGCGGCAAGACACGCAGAAGACGCAGATACGCAGCTCTCCGAAGCTAAGTGCCGGTCCCGGGCTTCTTTCGGCACAAACCGCTCTCAGGAGCTCCCTGCGCTCGCCACAATGCTCTGTGTGCGAAGAAGCCGCTTCTTCGCCTCCGGGAGAATCGGCGAGCGGCAGCTTCCCAAAGGCGAAGATGCAAGCTGCAGCACGCAGGCACAGTGTGGGCAGCCTTCAGACTTAGAGAAAACAGTACTTTACCACTCTCCTGCCTTTTCCATGGTTATTCTATTGGAAAAGAACGAGTTTTGGACAACTACCTTTCATTCTTGCCAAACGCTTTGCAGACCCCCTTGCAAGCTTTAGAACAAGATTTTGGATGTTTTCTTTCCTGGCAGAGTTTCTCCTTGCAAGATATGGTGGAAAAGCTTTTTGCTGAGTGTAGAGCGGCAAGACACGCAGAAGACGCAGATACGCAGCTCTCCGAAGCTAAGTGCCGGTCCCGGGCTTCTTTCGGCACAAACCGCTCTCAGGAGCTCCCTGCGCTCGCCACAATGCTCTGTGTGCGAAGAAGCCGCTTCTTCGCCTCCGGGAGAATCGGCGAGCGGCAGCTTCCCAAAGGCGAAGATGCAAGCTGCAGCACACAGGCACAGTGTGGGCAGCCTTCAGACTTCGAGAAAACAGTACTTTACCACTCTCCTGCCTTTTCCATGGTTATTCTATTGGAAAAGAACGAGTTTTGGACAACTACCTTTCATTCTTGCCAAACGCTTTGCAGACCCCCTTGCAAGCTTTAGAAGAAGATTTTGGATGTTTTCTTTCCTGGCAGAGTTTCTCCTTGCAAGATATGGTGGAAAAGCTTTTTGCTGAGTGTAGAGCGGCAAGACACGCAGAAGACGCAGATACGCAGCTCTCCGAAGCTAAGTGCCGGTCCCGGGCTTCTTTCGGCACAAACCGCTCTCAGGAGCTCCCTGCGCTCGCCACAATGCTCTGTGTGCGAAGAAGCCGCTTCTTCGCCTGCGGGAGAATCGGCGAGCGGCAGCTTCCCAAAGGCGAAGATGCAAGCTGCAGCACACAGGCACAGTGTGGGCAGCCTTCAGACTTCGAGAAAACAGTACTTTACCACTCTCCTGCCTTTTCCATGGTTATTCTATTGGAAAAGAACGAGTTTTGGACAACTACCTTTCATTCTTGCCAAACTCTTTGCAGACCCCCGTGCAAGCTTTAGAACAAGATTTTGGATGTTTTCTTTCCTGGCAGAGTTTCTCCTTGCAAGATATGGTGGAAAAGCTTTTTGCTGAGTGTAGAGCGGCAAGACACGCAGAAGACGCAGATACGCAGCTCTCCGAAGCTAAGTGCCGGTCCCGGGCTTCTTTCGGCACAAACCGCTCTCAGGAGCTCCCTGCGCTCGCCACAATGCTCTGTGTGCGAAGAAGCCGCTTCTTCGCCTCCGGGAGAATCGGCGAGCGGCAGCTTCCCAAAGGCGAAGATGCAAGCTGCAGCACGCAGGCACAGTGTGGGCAGCCTTCAGACTTAGAGAAAACAGTACTTTACCACTCTCCTGCCTTTTCCATGGTTATTCTATTGGAAAAGAACGAGTTTTGGACAACTACCTTTCATTCTTGCCAAACTCTTTGCAGACCCCCGTGCAAGCTTTAGAACAAGATTTTGGATGTTTTCTTTCCTGGCAGAGTTTCTCCTTGCAAGATATGGTGGAAAAGCTTTTTGCTGAGTGTAGAGCGGCAAGACACGCAGAAGACGCAGATACGCAGCTCTCCGAAGCTAAGTGCCGGTCCCGGGCTTCTTTCGGCACAAACCGCTCTCAGGAGCTCCCTGCGCTCGCCACAATGCTCTGTGTGCGAAGAAGCCGCTTCTTCGCCTGCGGGAGAATCGGCGAGCGGCAGCTTCCCAAAGGCGAAGATGCAAGCTGCAGCACACAGGCACAGTGTGGGCAGCCTTCAGACTTAGAGAAAACAGTACTTTACCACTCTCCTGCCTTTTCCATGGTTATTCTATTGGAAAAGAACGAGTTTTGGACAACTACCTTTCATTCTTGCCAAACTCTTTGCAGACCCCCGTGCAAGCTTTAGAACAAGATTTTGGATGTTTTCTTTCCTGGCAGAGTTTCTCCTTGCAAGATATGGTGGAAAAGCTTTTTGCTGAGTGTAGAGCGGCAAGACACGCAGAAGACGCAGATACGCAGCTCTCCGAAGCTAAGTGCCGGTCCCGGGCTTCTTTCGGCACAAACCGCTCTCAGGAGCTCCCTGCGCTCGCCACAATGCTCTGTGTGCGAAGAAGCCGCTTCTTCGCCTGCGGGAGAATCGGCGAGCGGCAGCTTCCCAAAGGCGAAGATGCAAGCTGCAGCACACAGGCACAGTGTGGGCAGCCTTCAGACTTCGAGAAAACAGTACTTTACCACTCTCCTGCCTTTTCCATGGTTATTCTATTGGAAAAGAACGAGTTTTGGACAACTACCTTTCATTCTTGCCAAACTCTTTGCAGACCCCCGTGCAAGCTTTAGAACAAGATTTTGGATGTTTTCTTTCCTGGCAGAGTTTCTCCTTGCAAGATATGGTGGAAAAGCTTTTTGCTGAGTGTAGAGCGGCAAGACACGCAGAAGACGCAGATACGCAGCTCTCCGAAGCTAAGTGCCGGTCCCGGGCTTCTTTCGGCACAAACCGCTCTCAGGAGCTCCCTGCGCTCGCCACAATGCTCTGTGTGCGAAGAAGCCGCTTCTTCGCCTCCGGGAGAATCGGCGAGCGGCAGCTTCCCAAAGGCGAAGATGCAAGCTGCAGCACACAGGCACAGTGTGGGCAGCCTTCAGACTTCGAGAAAACAGTACTTTACCACTCTCCTGCCTTTTCCATGGTTATTCTATTGGAAAAGAACGAGTTTTGGACAACTACCTTTCATTCTTGCCAAACTCTTTGCAGACCCCCGTGCAAGCTTTAGAACAAGATTTTGGATGTTTTCTTTCCTGGCAGAGTTTCTCCTTGCAAGATATGGTGGAAAAGCTTTTTGCTGAGTGTAGAGCGGCAAGACACGCAGAAGACGCAGATACGCAGCTCTCCGAAGCTAAGTGCCGGTCCCGGGCTTCTTTCGGCACAAACCGCTCTCAGGAGCTCCCTGCGCTCGCCACAATGCTCTGTGTGCGAAGAAGCCGCTTCTTCGCCTCCGGGAGAATCGGCGAGCGGCAGCTTCCCAAAGGCGAAGATGCAAGCTGCAGCACACAGGCACAGTGTGGGCAGCCTTCAGACTTCGAGAAAACAGTACTTTACCACTCTCCTGCCTTTTCCATGGTTATTCTATTGGAAAAGAACGAGTTTTGGACAACTACCTTTCATTCTTGCCAAACTCTTTGCAGACCCCCGTGCAAGCTTTAGAACAAGATTTTGGATGTTTTCTTTCCTGGCAGAGTTTCTCCTTGCAAGATATGGTGGAAAAGCTTTTTGCTGAGTGTAGAGCGGCAAGACACGCAGAAGACGCAGATACGCAGCTCTCCGAAGCTAAGTGCCGGTCCCGGGCTTCTTTCGGCACAAACCGCTCTCAGGAGCTCCCTGCGCTCGCCACAATGCTCTGTGTGCGAAGAAGCCGCTTCTTCGCCTCCGGGAGAATCGGCGAGCGGCAGCTTCCCAAAGGCGAAGATGCAAGCTGCAGCACGCAGGCACAGTGTGGGCAGCCTTCAGACTTAGAGAAAACAGTACTTTACCACTCTCCTGCCTTTTCCATGGTTATTCTATTGGAAAAGAACGAGTTTTGGACAACTACCTTTCATTCTTGCCAAACTCTTTGCAGACCCCCGTGCAAGCTTTAGAACAAGATTTTGGATGTTTTCTTTCCTGGCAGAGTTTCTCCTTGCAAGATATGGTGGAAAAGCTTTTTGCTGAGTGTAGAGCGGCAAGACACGCAGAAGACGCAGATACGCAGCTCTCCGAAGCTAAGTGCCGGTCCCGGGCTTCTTTCGGCACAAACCGCTCTCAGGAGCTCCCTGCGCTCGCCACAATGCTCTGTGTGCGAAGAAGCCGCTTCTTCGCCTGCGGGAGAATCGGCGAGCGGCAGCTTCCCAAAGGCGAAGATGCAAGCTGCAGCACACAGGCACAGTGTGGGCAGCCTTCAGACTTCGAGAAAACAGTACTTTACCACTCTCCTGCCTTTTCCATGGTTATTCTATTGGAAAAGAACGAGTTTTGGACAACTACCTTTCATTCTTGCCAAACTCTTTGCAGACCCCCGTGCAAGCTTTAGAACAAGATTTTGGATGTTTTCTTTCCTGGCAGAGTTTCTCCTTGCAAGATATGCTGGAAAAGCTTTTTGCTGAGTGTAGAGCGGCAAGACACGCAGAAGACGCAGATACGCAGCTCTCCGAAGCTAAGTGCCGGTCCCGGGCTTCTTTCGGCACAAACCGCTCTCAGGAGCTCCCTGCGCTCGCCACAATGCTCTGTGTGCGAAGAAGCCGCTTCTTCGCCTGCGGGAGAATCGGCGAGCGGCAGCTTCCCAAAGGCGAAGATGCAAGCTGCAGCACACAGGCACAGTGTGGGCAGCCTTCAGACTTAGAGAAAACAGTACTTTACCACTCTCCTGCCTTTTCCATGGTTATTCTATTGGAAAAGAACGAGTTTTGGACAACTACCTTTCATTCTTGCCAAACTCTTTGCAGACCCCCGTGCAAGCTTTAGAACAAGATTTTGGATGTTTTCTTTCCTGGCAGAGTTTCTCCTTGCAAGATATGGTGGAAAAGCTTTTTGCTGAGTGTAGAGCGGCAAGACACGCAGAAGACGCAGATACGCAGCTCTCCGAAGCTAAGTGCCGGTCCCGGGCTTCTTTCGGCACAAACCGCTCTCAGGAGCTCCCTGCGCTCGCCACAATGCTCTGTGTGCGAAGAAGCCGCTTCTTCGCCTCCGGGAGAATCGGCGAGCGGCAGCTTCCCAAAGGCGAAGATGCAAGCTGCAGCACACAGGCACAGTGTGGGCAGCCTTCAGACTTAGAGAAAACAGTACTTTACCACTCTCCTGCCTTTTCCATGGTTATTCTATTGGAAAAGAACGAGTTTTGGACAACTACCTTTCATTCTTGCCAAACTCTTTGCAGACCCCCGTGCAAGCTTTAGAACAAGATTTTGGATGTTTTCTTTCCTGGCAGAGTTTCTCCTTGCAAGATATGGTGGAAAAGCTTTTTGCTGAGTGTAGAGCGGCAAGACACGCAGAAGACGCAGATACGCAGCTCTCCGAAGCTAAGTGCCGGTCCCGGGCTTCTTTCGGCACAAACCGCTCTCAGGAGCTCCCTGCGCTCGCCACAATGCTCTGTGTGCGAAGAAGCCGCTTCTTCGCCTCCGGGAGAATCGGCGAGCGGCAGCTTCCCAAAGGCGAAGATGCAAGCTGCAGCACGCAGGCACAGTGTGGGCAGCCTTCAGACTTAGAGAAAACAGTACTTTACCACTCTCCTGCCTTTTCCATGGTTATTCTATTGGAAAAGAACGAGTTTTGGACAACTACCTTTCATTCTTGCCAAACGCTTTGCAGACCCCCTTGCAAGCTTTAGAACAAGATTTTGGATGTTTTCTTTCCTGGCAGAGTTTCTCCTTGCAAGATATGGTGGAAAAGCTTTTTGCTGAGTGTAGAGCGGCAAGACACGCAGAAGACGCAGATACGCAGCTCTCCGAAGCTAAGTGCCGGTCCCGGGCTTCTTTCGGCACAAACCGCTCTCAGGAGCTCCCTGCGCTCGCCACAATGCTCTGTGTGCGAAGAAGCCGCTTCTTCGCCTCCGGGAGAATCGGCGAGCGGCAGCTTCCCAAAGGCGAAGATGCAAGCTGCAGCACACAGGCACAGTGTGGGCAGCCTTCAGACTTCGAGAAAACAGTACTTTACCACTCTCCTGCCTTTTCCATGGTTATTCTATTGGAAAAGAACGAGTTTTGGACAACTACCTTTCATTCTTGCCAAACGCTTTGCAGACCCCCTTGCAAGCTTTAGAAGAAGATTTTGGATGTTTTCTTTCCTGGCAGAGTTTCTCCTTGCAAGATATGGTGGAAAAGCTTTTTGCTGAGTGTAGAGCGGCAAGACACGCAGAAGACGCAGATACGCAGCTCTCCGAAGCTAAGTGCCGGTCCCGGGCTTCTTTCGGCACAAACCGCTCTCAGGAGCTCCCTGCGCTCGCCACAATGCTCTGTGTGCGAAGAAGCCGCTTCTTCGCCTGCGGGAGAATCGGCGAGCGGCAGCTTCCCAAAGGCGAAGATGCAAGCTGCAGCACACAGGCACAGTGTGGGCAGCCTTCAGACTTCGAGAAAACAGTACTTTACCACTCTCCTGCCTTTTCCATGGTTATTCTATTGGAAAAGAACGAGTTTTGGACAACTACCTTTCATTCTTGCCAAACTCTTTGCAGACCCCCGTGCAAGCTTTAGAACAAGATTTTGGATGTTTTCTTTCCTGGCAGAGTTTCTCCTTGCAAGATATGGTGGAAAAGCTTTTTGCTGAGTGTAGAGCGGCAAGACACGCAGAAGACGCAGATACGCAGCTCTCCGAAGCTAAGTGCCGGTCCCGGGCTTCTTTCGGCACAAACCGCTCTCAGGAGCTCCCTGCGCTCGCCACAATGCTCTGTGTGCGAAGAAGCCGCTTCTTCGCCTCCGGGAGAATCGGCGAGCGGCAGCTTCCCAAAGGCGAAGATGCAAGCTGCAGCACGCAGGCACAGTGTGGGCAGCCTTCAGACTTAGAGAAAACAGTACTTTACCACTCTCCTGCCTTTTCCATGGTTATTCTATTGGAAAAGAACGAGTTTTGGACAACTACCTTTCATTCTTGCCAAACTCTTTGCAGACCCCCGTGCAAGCTTTAGAACAAGATTTTGGATGTTTTCTTTCCTGGCAGAGTTTCTCCTTGCAAGATATGGTGGAAAAGCTTTTTGCTGAGTGTAGAGCGGCAAGACACGCAGAAGACGCAGATACGCAGCTCTCCGAAGCTAAGTGCCGGTCCCGGGCTTCTTTCGGCACAAACCGCTCTCAGGAGCTCCCTGCGCTCGCCACAATGCTCTGTGTGCGAAGAAGCCGCTTCTTCGCCTCCGGGAGAATCGGCGAGCGGCAGCTTCCCAAAGGCGAAGATGCAAGCTGCAGCACACAGGCACAGTGTGGGCAGCCTTCAGACTTAGAGAAAACAGTACTTTACCACTCTCCTGCCTTTTCCATGGTTATTCTATTGGAAAAGAACGAGTTTTGGACAACTACCTTTCATTCTTGCCAAACTCTTTGCAGACCCCCGTGCAAGCTTTAGAACAAGATTTTGGATGTTTTCTTTCCTGGCAGAGTTTCTCCTTGCAAGATATGGTGGAAAAGCTTTTTGCTGAGTGTAGAGCGGCAAGACACGCAGAAGACGCAGATACGCAGCTCTCCGAAGCTAAGTGCCGGTCCCGGGCTTCTTTCGGCACAAACCGCTCTCAGGAGCTCCCTGCGCTCGCCACAATGCTCTGTGTGCGAAGAAGCCGCTTCTTCGCCTCCGGGGGACTCGGCTAGTAGCAGCTTCCGAAACGCGACACACAAATATTAACAACACGGCATTGTGTCCTTGGCGTCTTTCGGCACAAGCGCCCCACCGGAACTTACCGCCAGCGGCACAATGCATTGTGTGTGAAGAACTCCCTTCGCCTCCAGGGAACTGAAAGAAGAAGCCTAAGCTTAAAACGCCTTTGCCTCAATTGTGTACTGGTTTGGGCGCTCCTCTCTATTAATTGCGCCACTCCTGACAGCAGGTGTCGCTGTTGGTCAAGCTTTGAGTTTGCTTAATATGTTGCGATGCTTGGTGGTCAAACGACTCAAGGTAAGATCAGCGATTTTAAATCAGGTTCTCACTGGTGTAGATACCATTAGTCATTGCACACTGCAAAATAATGCTGCTCTAGCGTTCTTGTTAGCACATGGGCAAGAGTGTGAGGATTTGGAAGGAATGTGTTTTTTGAACCTTTCTAACCATTCTGCAGTCATTCACTGGAAACTCAAACAAGGACAAGATAACATGAAGAAATTGATTGGGAATGAGAGGGTTACGCCTGAATGGTTTGAGAGATGGGAAACAACTCGATGGTTGAAAGATCTTGTAAAGGGAACTTTGTTGTTACTAGTAGTCATTATTATATTGCTTCTTGTTATTCCATGCATCATGAAAGTGGTGAGCGTCTTGGAAGAAAATAGGGTGGGAAAGGGTTTAGCTGGTGCAAGACGAAGAAGGGGGAAATTGTAGCAATGTATCTGAACCTCTTAGACTAAAGGGTGCACCAGCCATCCAGCTGGAATATGTTCTTATCAGAATTTTCTCAGAGCCCTCTGGAATTCATCAAGGTTACTAAGACATAAGCCGTGCTAAAATAAGAAAGAGAAGCTGAGAAACCAAATTCCAAGACTACAAGAACTCGATAACGGGGGGCAGCAAAGCGCCTGGACTGTAACCAAACGTATCTTCTGAGAGGTGCGCACAGAATGCGTGGACATAACAAAGGCACCAAGATAAAAATGCGGGCCTAGCGTGTGCAGAGATTTAGAATGTGTAAGTGCATCATGTCAACAATCAACGGCTTCTGCTTAATCCTCTTGCTCCGTTGTCCTGGAGTCCTGAATTTCCCACAAGGAAAGCCCTACTAAAAGGGCTCTGATTTTAATGATAGTTGCTGTCTAGACGATGAATAATGGGAAGAGTTCTTTCAAATCCTTCCCTCGCTGACATCTGTAAGTTTCATCTTTTCCTGATTGTACTGGTGGCTATACATTAGTTATGACTAGAAAGGAATGAGTTTTAGGGATATGTTGCAAGGAAATTGGTAGCTCTGCTTCCATTTCCATTGTCTAAGAAGAATTCTGATTAGTTTTGGACTTTTCATAGACCTCTGACTAGATTGCATTTGTCTTTGATTGAGCCCGTAAATTTTAGGCTACTAGGCTTGACCAATGGATAGAAAAGGGAAAGTCACACAGCTTAGGTGGTTCCCTTGTCAACAACTTCTCAATAGTAGGGCGATTTCTGTCCTCAAGTTTGTTACTTCAGCTAGCAGATTATGCTCACTCCAAAAGAAGGTGAGAAGTTTGCTACCCTAAATGGTCCGATAATTCTTCCTGCTTCTTTGTGACTCTTTTGTATGACTGGATTCTGTATTATTGGAGTTTGTTATAAAAAGTTGGATTAAATTGCGTGCGTCCGCTCTTGGGGGAAACAGTATTTAGCCAATAACATCTAGGCTTTTATCGACCTGAGATTGTCTGAACGGACGGGACGCTTTAAACACAGTAATTCCTGCTAGTTCCAATTCCATTTTTAGACTCGACAAACCGAATGGTAAACCTGCACCAGTAGGGAGGGACATTGGACTTTCTCCTTTTTAGAGAGAAACTAATGAAAAAGTTTCAGCAGAATCATAGCAGGCTGTAAAATAAGAAAAGCATCATGAAAAGAGGCCAATCCTATCCTCTTAGTATTGCTAGTTGTGATTGGACATGAATGAAACATGTCAACTCTGTGTTCCTGGGTATCACATCAGTAACAGCTACTTCAGCTGCTGTAGTTGTCTCCTAAAGCTAAGAACAGAATCCAAAGAATTGTGATTCCATGGTCACAATTCACCCTGTGATGGTGACAGGTGAAAAAGGAGTGGAAGGTGCGCGGGTAAATTAACTTGAATGGCCTATCTAAATCAGCAGCCACTGATTTCCTGAAAACTTCAACAGGTCAGTTGACCTGTTGGGATTCTTTTAATCCATGGTCATGTTTTTCTTGGGATTCTTGTAACCTTTCCCCATTCGTTCAGCCTTTGCCCTCAAGCCTTTGCTGACATTTCAAGTATCTCGACAAGCTGGAAATGTGTTGTCTTTCTTTATCATGTCATAATTCCCTTCAAAGGGTTGTTTGCCTCAAGTCTTATTTGCTGGTTTTCTGCTAGTTCATTGTCAGAGGGCAGCAGGTGCTTTGTAAGAGCAAGTACACAATCCTATAGCTTGCTTTTCTTTTGATTTGGCCTGTCTAGAAAACTGAAGGACTGAACATTTCCGACAGGATTTTCTCTCCCCATTATGTTTCACCGGAAGGGCAGATGCAAATCATCTACTTAAACTCTCGGCACGGAAAAAAGTAGTGGTTTGCTGCTGCATATAGGTAGAAGCTTACAAAAGGAAGGCCTTGGGCTGAGGCCCGATACTTTGGCTAAGCAGAAAAGGACTATGGGAAGGTGAGGCCGCTGAATCAGAGGTAGATCAACAAGTTCTAGAATCGTCACGTGTTCACAGCGTGGTGTAGGATGGTTGGTTGAATGAATTTTGTTATGGCTTAAAGCTATGGAACTGATAAAGGCCTGAGTGCTTCAAAAGCCTGGTTTTTGCAAAAAAGCAGCTCTCCTCTGCACCTGCCTGGGGACTCTGCATCACTAGGGAGCCTCACTCCCAGTTTGCCAAGGAGATGATCAGTAGGAATGTTGCAGAGCTGCCGTGTCCGTATGAATGGAATGGCAAAGAGTGAAGCGGTGGGTATTTTTGGGCTTTAATACAATGCTGCTGCATTGGTGCCAGTTTAGTCGGTTTTCCATCAGTGGCCTTTCTGTCTAGAAGTACACTGCCCAGTCTTTCTAGCATGTGATGCCATTTCCTTCCTGTTGTTTTAATACCTTCCTTCAGTTGAAAGGATGATACAATCTTTACATTTTGAAGATCCCTGTTAGGAAACACTATGCCAGAGGAGTCATTGCTCCCTTTTCTTCTGCCTCCTTTGTAATTTTCAGAGCCTCATTTCAAATTTCTGCTAATGTCGAGAAGAATACTGAGACTACTCAGCAGGGTTGACGCTCTCAGCTGCTTTCCTCTTTCATACTGCTTCATACTGTATGTGACTTAATGGCCTGGTTTTGTCATCCGCATTTTGCTGTGATCTGTGAACACAAAAAGAAGTCTTTGTTTTTTGCAAGAACTACCCCTAGGAGGATTTGTGTTCCTTTTGATTTCTACGGTGTTAGCCCTGTTGCAGAAAAAAAGGAGATTGTACCCTCTTCTTGTGCTCTCATTCCCTCCTCTCTGCTTTGCATGTCCTAGTTAATCTACTGCCATGACTCATTTGGCATCATCTCATAGTGCAAATTCTGCACAGTTTCATGGACTTACAAATGCCAGTTGCCAAGGAGCTTGTATAACCATTCAAAGATTAAAGAATTGTAGGGCTGGGCAAGTCCAGCTGCTGAAACTGGAAGTGGTTAAGTCATGCCATATTAAAGAGACAGAGCAAATCAGTTCATCTAGGACTTTCAACTGGACACCTCTGAGAATAACAGCTTGACAGCAATGACACAGCCATCTTCCTAGCTGTATTCCAGAAAGAGAAAAGGGACACCTTCAATGGTTAAGATGTTTGGCATGAGAAAACAGCAAGAAATGTAGCACAAAATACTTGAGCCAGATAAAGTGCGTTTTTCTCGTGAGAATTTTGCAGTTGTTCTTTCTTGTCTGTGCCTTTACTTTTCACAGAAGACAGGGAGGGCGTTTGATTATTATTGTTCTTTTGTTTTCTATTCTTGGCCTCCCTCTTTCCACCTGCCATTAACAATTTTGCCTTGCTTTACTGGCTTCTCTTTCTTTACTTATAGAAGGTTACATGAGGTCCTCCAACCTTGTCATAAACATTCGCATACAGTGGAAAGGAGTAGAAGGTACATCTAAATGCACAAAACAGACCCAGAAAAAGAGAGGTTTTTTACAGTCTTCTGTGAGAACAAGATATCTTTGAACTGAGTAATGCTTTAACTTTTAGTCCACTCTTTACTATTATTACAAGTGTTTGGCCTTTAGTACATAGCCTTTGAAATCATCCAGCCCAATATTTTTGGCTAATTTTGTTTTATTTCTCTCGGGGACTTTGTTTCTTAAGGAATAGTCCAGAGCCAGAGCGTCCACGGTAGAGTTATGCTGCCATAATAAAAGCGTCGTAAATTCTGGTACAGTTTGTGCTGGTAATACGTCTAGGAAAGAAAGGTTTTACATCTTTTTTGACTTTCAAATGTAACCATTATTTGAAAAAGTTAAGAGTTGGGCTTTCCCCCCCTCCAAAATACTTCTCTCTGGAATGTTACTCAGGGATTACACATAAAAGCTCACCCTGTAAAATATGTTGCGGATAATCTGCAGTAAGCGCAGCTTAGCAGCTAGAGATGATTATGTGGGTTAAATGACATTCCTTCTGCGGTGATGGAAACTCTGTCTACGCAGACATACTCAACAAAAGTTACCATGGCTTAGCTCCTCTCCTAAACTTCATGTGCATTTTCAAACTTTCCAAGAAGGTGAATTCAAGCTCCTTCATTGCTCTCTGCTGGAGTCCCAAGAAAATACCAGTGTGCTTTTTGTCATTTACAGCTGTCATTGCTTAGCTCTTGAACATGAGACTCTCTCATGACTGATGAAAGTTGTCTAGTTAAGAGTGGGTCAAAGACACGCTCCTGCTCTAGAAGGAGATGAGAAGGTTTCTGCAGTCTTTGTCATCTCTACTGCTTGTGATTTCTATCCAAAACCAGTGGGAAGTTTTCTGAAGGCAGTCCAGAAGCTGGCAATATGGACAGCTTACAACCAAACACTTGCTGCACTGCTATCACGGTGATACCAGGAAGGACTTAAAAAATTTAGAAGGGCAAAGAAAGCAGTTGGAAGGAAAAGAACATTAACCATTATTCCATTCTTCTAATATGTCCTCCTTTAAGTCATCATTTTCATGCAGTTTAACGGCTTGCGTTGGTATCCCTCAAAAGGAATCTGAGACAGAGTAAGCTTTTTAATGCAGTAGATGTGACACGTGCAGGCCAAGTTGCCTTTGTTGACATCAAATGCCAGTTATGCTTGAGCTACCCTTTGCTTAAGGTACTTCGCTTACACGAAGAATTTTACTCATCATTGAGCAAATTTTGCTGTCATGATTGAGTAAATTTTATTCATGATAGAGTGAATTTTACTGTCACTCCGAATTTTACTGTCATGATTGGCATTGAAACTTTTCAAGGAAAGCTCTGGATAGCAATGTTTGTGTAAAAATAGTAGTTTATCTCCTGTATTTGTGTGAAGCAGGTAAGCCTTTTGCTGTCACCAGTGTTGCTTACCCTTTCATGTCATATCCCTCTTCATATCCATATTCTGCTGAAGGCTTATTAATCTGCTTTAAAATTGGCACGTGGAATAAGACTACTTTTCCTTTTTGAAAGCTAATGTCATTTGACCTAGTGACAGTAAATAATTCATTAATTGTAAGTCCCCAGCTAGCATCTTTTACGCATATTCTAACCTTCTAAAGAAGTAACAAAAACACTCTCCAATACTTGACTTTCTTAAGCACACAAAATGAACCACATCTCTGCAGTATTTTAACGTGCACCATATTTAGCCAAGTAATTCAAAAGAAATAAAAAGCAGCCCCTTCAATTTGGAAATATTTTTGAATTGTTTTTGAATATACAAAACATACCCTTACCGTACGCATTGCATGCAGATTTAATCGTCGTGAAAGCAAACCCTATGTTTCTGTTGGGATAGCATGGTTTTCCAGTTTCCACAATTGTTCTTGGCACAGTTTTCTACTTATGTGACTGTTAGGACACTCGTAGGTACTTCTAAGGTACTGTAGTAAGCGGAGAAGGAGGAGAGGTTGTGCCTTATTTCTGGCTTCCTTTGGTTTTCTTTTTGGTTTTCTTCCTCTTGCTCTTTTTCATGTCACCTTTCTAGATACTGTGATTTAGATTTGCAGTTTACTAAGCTGTGTTTTCTGTCTGGAATTCTTTGAAATTCCCAGAGGAACCCCACCGATAAATATGCATCTTTTTATGATTTGCTAGCTACATAGAAAATCTTCCTGCTGCTCTAAAATGCTTTTATTTGATATGCATTTTTATCACCATTCCAATGAAAAGAAAAGTTCCTCTATTCACTGCTTTTGTACTGGATTCAGTTCAATGTGCGCTAACGGTGCAAAAAAGTCCTGCTGGAGAAGGGATCTGCATACAAATTGACCAAGACATGTGCTACAAGGGTCTTGAAAAGGTTCAAAGTTTCTCTACCTTTCTGGCAGTCTGTCTTCACAGCAGGACTTGATGAGGGATTTTGCTGGCGTTTCTTTGACAGAAAGCAATAACAAAGCAAGCAAAATGGAGCAGCAAAAGAAGAATGGAGCAGCAAAAGGTACATTATCCCCTCTGTTATTATCATTGTCGAAACAGATTTTTTCACACCATGTTACATCAAATACCTTAGTAGAGCTAAAGACTAGAAAAACGCAGCTCTGTTCTGGTTCATTAAAAGCAAAGCCATCTGTGGACAGAAGTGCCCAGCGTGATGCTGGGAACTCCTAGCTGGTTTCAGTAAGCTGTCTGGAGAACGGCATTTTCGGTGGGCTTTACTAGCGTGTCTGTAAGGAGAGGGAGTTTATGTGCAGGTTTGAGCCCTGAGAGTGCCATAGGCAAAGAGACCCATCGTGTAGCTCTCTGACCAGCCACAGCACACTGAGGCATGATGGATTACTCCCAGAGTTCACGTGGTAGAAAGGTTTTCTGCCCCCGTGAAGGACGACACATCCATTTGCTTGACTAGAGCCATTCTGTATGTTACAATGGTAACTTGAATTCATCAAGTTTGTGCTATTTGTACAATGGCAGTGAGCTTGGATTCTTAAGCTTCTCGTGTTTGACCTGTTTCCTGTTTCAGTAAATAGCAAAACTTCCAAGGACTGCAGCGACAAGAAGATGAAGCTGCTAGTGTATTTCAAATCTTTGCCTAATAAAATGGTGATTTTTGCACATATTCGCAATGGAAATTTACGGTACCGAAACACCAGCTCTGCTCAGGGCAATTCTGAAATTGACTTGAGCTCTTTTCTGTGTTTCTTAGCAGGTGAACTGAGATACTTCTAGCTTCCAAGGCAAGGCGTTTGACAGCAGCTTGAAAAAGGCCCAGGCTGTTGGATGAAAAGGTGAAAAAACTGAGGGAAATGGGGGGAAATTTCACTTCTGGTTTATGTCATAGATTCAGCCAGATGATCAACAAGCATTAGTTTTATGAGGTACCAGCGTAGTCTTTCACTCTTGCAGATCCCCAAAAGCTTAACCATCCAGCAGCTTCTTCCTTGCAACAAGTGCCACAGCCAAAAGCCAGGCCTGGCCGTCACCTTCTCCTCGCAGCCTACAAACTCTGCCAAACGTACCGGTGATTCTCACTTTCCTTCTCAGCTACATGGACAAGCACATCCTCTCCATGTCTCCGAGTCCTTAGCGAAACCAAACAGCGGTTCACCTTCAAACAGCTCAGTGTGCCAGGACAGAAAGATTTCACTGGCCTGTGAAATCTTGCTTTTTCCTTGCAGCCTTTTATTTTCAGACATACACCGAGGCATTGCACTTTGCTTCTCAGCTGAGTGCATTGCCATATTGCTGGAGTCCCACACGTCCATCTCCTTCTCGCACTAACTGCTTCTGTTGAAACATGCTGATGTGATGTGCTTTCCTGCTCAGCTATTCACACAGTCACATTCTATGTCCTGCTTGCAGTCTGAATCTAAAAGGAGACGTTTCTGACTATGTCTCACAGACACAGATGTACCAGGATGAAAAGGTTGCTTGGACCTTGCCACTTACGTTCGAAAACATCCATTCACTCCACAATCAAGAGACACCTTTCTTTGCTTTACATCCTGCAAACTTCACACAGACACACACACACACACACACACACACACACACACACACACACACACGAGAGCTACGCACTTTCTTTCTTTCTTTCTTGGCTGCACACACTCACCTATTTCCCACCTTGACCTCTCTACCACTTCTCCTTCGGCCTTGCTGTGCATGGACATTTCCTGTTAAGATACCCATTGTGTTGCCTATCCCTCCCCCACATTGCCTTGCCTTTCCTACCCAATCTTGCATTTCTTGTCATTGCTGACAATTCCTTTCTTTTCCCTTGCCTTCCTGACCCATGCATGTCCTTCCCTTGCCCTTCATACCAAGCCAGTGCCTTGTATTGACTTGCTCACCTATCCTTCTTTTCCTTCCCATTTGTCCAGCTCCAATCTTTCATTTCCTTCTCCTTCTAGGACTCTTATTGCCTTGTCTCCCTCTCTTTTGTGTTGCCTGGCAAAGCCACCACTTGTCTGGCCTTGTCCTTGAACCCCTTCCTTGCCTTGCATTACCTTGCTCATCAGTCCCCCACCTGGAATTCACCACCTCTCTTTTTGTGGAATCTCTTCCACATGCATTGCCCTGCCTGCTTCTCCTAGGATTCTCCAGGCTTCCACTGGCTTTTTTTTCTCAAGGCCCCAGCGTTTCAGGAGCTTGTGAGAGGAAGCCTGGAGGAGGCCACGTGCAAGCACACCTATCTGTCCTGACAGCTTTCTTCTGACATCTATGCTTACATGTCTTGAATTTTGGACACAAAGTTCATCTTTCACCCTTGGGCTTCAGGGGCAGAATGACAGTTCTTTTGCATACAAAGGAAAGCAGGCAACTCAAGTGTCTTAGGTGCAGATTAAACATGACCCATGCAAGATCAAGGCTGGACAGAGCGGTCGGTCCGGGCCGCTTTTGTGTACCAGCAGTCTTTGAATGGACCTGCCACTTGCCTTGCTTTGGGCAACCAACCAGTTTCCTTGCCATGCCCTGCTAATTCTCCATTGCTTTGCATTCCCTTGCATACCCATGCCTCACATTTGACCTGCCTGCAGTTTTCCTACAGGGCTTGGCCTTGCCTAGCCCTTCCGGTTACCATCACCTCCTATGCCCAGCCTTGCCTCTAACTTCTGGGACTTGTCTCACCTACCACTCCATTTGCTTTCCCCTCACGGCTTCAGTCTTGCCAACCTGTCCCTTGACTTGCCTACAATTGCCTACACTTGCTTTGCCTTGCCTTACCTGCATGGAAGGCAAGGCAAAGAGTGGTAGACAAGGCAAAGCAAAGCCAGGAAGTTATTTGAAGGGCTAGGCAAGGCAGACATAGGCAAGCAAGCAAAGCTAGGGTAGGGTAGGCTAGGAAAACTAGGCATGGTACTGGAGGCAAGGCAAAGCCAAGTGACTTGGAGTGCCTTTCCTTGCTTGGGAAGTAAAAGATACGGTGGCAATGTTGGTAGGGCTGATGATAAGGTATCGTGGGAAGGTATAGTACAGCAAGACATTTCTGTCCTGGTCCTTTCTGTGTAGGAGCCATTGTTGGACAGAGTCAGTACCGGACGTGGTATGCAACTTTTGCTCTGTAAGTTCCTGAAGGAGAACAGCAATGCTTTCTCATGGGAAGGAAAGAACTTAGCCCCAGTGTTGGAGGTGCAGATAAGAAGCTGTGTCGTGCAGCTTAAGGGCGGCAGCAACTTTCTATCCTGGCATATTTGGTTTGGAAGCACTGACTCAATTTGTACAATCATGGAGTCGGTATCCATCTTTGGAAGGCAGTCTCCTTCCTGAAAGAATCCATTTGGCCTGTGTTTTCCACTTTCTCAAGGCAGCCTTCTTGAAATTCTGCCAGCACACTTCTTTTGGACAAGGTAAAGAGCTGCGCTGGGTCTTGGTGTGCAGCCTAGCTAGTGCCCCGCACAGGTAATGCCCAATAGCAGTGGTCTGACACCTTTGTAGAGGATCAGGCCCTGGATGCTTTGGATTTTGGAGGAGGGGATGCCATTTCTTTTGAGATGGGCTTCTAGTTCCTCCTCCCTTTGGCAAAGTTTGGGTGGCCACTTTGGGTGGTCTCAGTGAATTGAAAGGCTTTTCCCAATAGGCAGTTCTCTGGGTTAGAGTTGTTGAACTGTCAGTGGGAATGCAGAGGCCAGGCCAGGCCTCTGCAGGACAGGTTTTTGTCCCTTGTAGCTTTAGGGACTGTGTGAGCAGTCCCTGGTGCCATCCCATTTGGATCCTGACTCTGAGAGATTGAAGGCTTACGGTGGTACCTAGAGCTGAGAAGGAAAGTGGCGATAGCAGGGTGCATGTTTATAGTTTGATGGGTGCAATTGAAATTGTAGGCAGCAAAGAGCTTTCTCCACCAACAGTTTTGCGAGCTCGGCCGACATTTTCAAGTTTGTTACCAGGCTCTGTGAGAGAGAAAAAGTTTGTTAGGGCAGAAGATCTGGTGTCGGCCTTTGAGTGTGGGGCAAAGAAGAGTATCCACTTGGAAGGGGAAGATCGGTGAAATCCTTTTGTCCTGACACAGTTGATTGGAGAGCAGGGACGTTTCTGACTTGGCTGGGTCCTGGGGGTGGTTGTGAGCTGGGCTCGGTGCGTGTCCTGGTTTTGTGAGTTGACAATGCTGTGGTGTGGTTATTTAGAAGAGCGCTGACAGTGCCCAGGAAAAAGACAAGCACTTTTCTAGCCCAGCCCCGTTCGTGTGGGAGCAGTGTAGGGACAAGAGCTCTGCTGTGGATCCTGGCTCTCGGGTACTGACAGAATGGGATCCTGCATGTAGCAGAGAAGGAAAAAGAATCATTTCATTGTTGGCTGCACAGTTTAGAAGCTTCAAAATAAAAGGCAATTGCAGCATGGCCTCTTCATTTTAGAAAGTTTTCTGGGCCATCAGCTGCTCAACATGTAACTTGCATCCACTGAACTGCATTCAGCTTCCTGGAGATATGCACTTTCCCTCAAGATCTAGGTACCATCTTGCACTCTAACACTTGAAGATCCCAAACCGCTTCAAAATGTCCAGCGGCTGCTCTCAAAGAAAAAGTCCTACAACAAAAAGGCAGTGCTGGCCATAACGCTCCCTTTGCAGTCTGTCAACCAAACGAAACATACTAGCGATTCTCACGGACTTTCTCAATGATATATATACGTGCATCAGCACATTCTCTCAAAGTGACAGAGACTATCGCTACAGCCAAGCGTTTTCAGCTGCACTTCTGACTGACAGATGTGCCAGGACAGAAGGCATTTGCCAACCTACCCTCTTTCCTGTGCAACCTGACATTGGCAGCGCAAATATTTTCACATTCTTTCATTGTGGACATGTCCAAAGCAGCTAAAGATCACACAGGTGGAAGTGTCAAGACAGAAGATGTTCTCAAAGTAACTCCTTTTTTTTCTAAACAGCTTTTAAACTGCGCACAATGCTTTGTATCTTCTTTCCCACATAGACCTGCCCTCACTTTTTCACACTCACATCTTTGTTGCAAACATCCAGCAGCTGTTTGCGTAGAAAAAGGCTCTAGAAATAAAAGCGAGACTTGGGCTGCACCTTCTGCCTGCCCTGTGTAAGCCACATCAAACTCACCAGTGCGCTCTGTCCTTCCCTTTTCCGCTGCAACTACCATTGTGTTCTCTGGATCTCGGAACCTAAAGGTAGGCACATTTGTTTCCACAGAAGGGCCATAGGTAGCAGCACAAATAGCTCTCACTGAACTTTAATCTTTACCACTGCCACCATGAGTTTGGTTGGTAGGCCAGTAGGAGTCATGCTCCTTTTACAGCTGGTATGCGGCAGCCACCAGCCCAGTGCTCTTCGACTCTTGTAACCAATCCTGCTTTTACTCTCCCGGAGGGGATTAGGCATCTGTTTCTCACACAGATCATTGTGGCAGCAGCCAACGGCTCTAGTGCACTGCTTCTGCCAAAAGACACTGGGGCCAGACACTTACCTTCTCAGCACTACGTAGCCCCGTATTCTGCATCTCTTGTCGTCCAGATCATACCGCAAAGCGTTTCACAGAGAAAAAATGTGCCAGGACAACAAGCTTGGCTGAAGTGTACCCCTGAAACTGGTGGAAGTTTGTATTTGCACCACATTCAAGGGGCAGTCCTCTTTCCTATACAACCTGCAAACTGCTGTCTGTTCGCAGTGCCCTCTGCCCGCTCCTTCTTACCTTGAAGTACCATGCCAAAGAGGGCTCTGTGCTGAGGTCTCAGAAGAAGAGGGAAGCATATGTGTTTGTAAAGTGGACTGTCTGTTAGTCACTTCCCTCTTCAAAGCAGCGTGTTCCATGCCAAGCAGACAACAAAGCAACAAAGGATGAGTGTGACTCTGCATTCAAATCCTGCAATGTTCCCAGAAGTGAATTTCTCTCTTCTATAGGACTGACTTGTATGAAGTGGCGTGGTTGTTTCCTTCCATTAGAAGGGAAACTCATCTAGCCAGGCTTCATCACCCCCTGTATCTTTTGGGGTAGTTCTTGGAAGAAAATAGAGAGCAACTTTTCCACTCCACATGATTCATGTTTCATTCTCTTCCTTCTGTACTTCAGGGAACAAGCTATCAATTCCCTACTCTTTCTATGAAAAGGCATGAAGCTATTAATTAAATTCCCATAGATATAATAAGGAATCAAAGTCTTTTATGCCTGCAAGCAGGCCCTTATGGTATGAAAAGTATGGATTGTCAGGGGTGGAAGAAGATCTGCATGAAAAAGGAGAAAGCCCAGAAGCATGCAGGGATTTTCAGGTATGAAAGGGAAAACGACATTAAATTGTCAAGGGAAAGAAATTGAAAGAGGGAGGAGGGAGAAGGGAGGAGGAGGAGGCAAATGCTGCCTTTGAGGCAGCTGACACAAGGACCGTCGGCCTCATGAGCAAACAAGAAAACCAAATGAAACTTCACAGCAATCTCATCCACAACTTAGTGGACAAATGTGCAAACCCATTTCTTCATTTATTATGTGTCTAATATATATAGAGATGTTCTTCATTCTGACCGAATTTTCAGGGAGCAAGCTAGTGTAAGGCACCTGGAACCAATGGTGTATTGGAAATGGCCAACATGCAGAACGCGCTCCATCCTGAACGCTACCACAGCAGAATCACAGGATCATAGAATGGCCGGGGTAGACAAAGACCTTAAAGGCCATCTAGTTCTCTGACATGGGCGGGGACACCTTCTACTTGCTCAGGTTGCTCAGAGCCCCATCCAGCCTGGCCTTGAACACCAGGTTGGGGTGTCCATAACTTCTCCAGGCTGTCTGTGCCAGTGCTTCACCACCCTCACAGGGAAGAATTTCTTCCGAGTATCTAATTTCAACCTGCCCTCTTTCATTTTGAAGCCATTGCCCATTGTCCTGTCTCCAGAGTTCCTAATGAAGAGTCCCTCTCCTGCTTCCCTTCAGATATTGGAAGGTGTTGTGAGGTCTCCATGCAACCTTCTCTTCACCAGGCTAAACAGCCCTCATTCTCTCAGCCTGTGTGTCATGGCTTGACACTGGGACAATGCCAGTGCCCCCATGAGTATACTCTCTCCCTGGTTTCTGCTGTGAGATGTGACCAGGAATAAGCAAAGCAGGCTCCCACTTAGGGAAAAAAAAAATTATTAACTAAACTACAAGGGAAAGGAAAAAAAAAAAAAAAAAAGAAACACACAAGGAAAATGAAAACTTCACAAATACATCTCCTCCTCCTGCTCCCCAAATTCCCAATACAATACATCCCCCAAATCATCGACTCTCGGTCCAGCACCACCCTTCAGAATACTCAATCCTCAGTTCATCAAGAGGACAAGGAGTCCTTCTTGTGCCAGTGGTGACCTATTCCTTTCATGTCCAGTGCTCTCACCACTGAACACAGACCAGAGCTGCTTCTAGGGTCGACTTTTAAGGATGCTTCATCCCACTGCAAAAAGGCACAGTCTCAATTTTGGGACATCTGTCCCCCCCATATTTTTCACCCCCTGGGGCCGAGGGGTACCCACACCGAACCCTCTTGGTCCTGAGGCATTGCCTCCCCCTAGAATGCAGTCCCTGTATCACAAGGAAACATGGCTCTGTCCATGGCTACACACAAAGAGTCCAGCATAAGCTACTCCATCATCTCTTCCACCTGCGTTCTTCTCTATTTCTCTCGTGGCCCATTTCCTCTTATCTCCTCTATATCTCTCTTCTCATTCAACTCCAGGAGGATTAGCATTTGTAAGGTTTCCATCATCCAAGAAAAGGGTTAAAAATCTGAGGCTCTGTCTGTCCAGAACTCCCATGGCTGCCCTGCCAGGCCCCTTCTTGCACTCCCCTCTTCTCCTTCTCGGCCGGCCAAGAACAGGCACCAGCTCTCTCTCTGTCTCTCCTGCGGTGGGGGGGGGGGGGGGGGGGGGGGGCTGCCCAATGCCTCTCAGTGCTCCTCCACCCTTCCATCCTGCAGGGGCCTTCACCTCCCTTCTGGCCAGGGACCCAGCCTACCTCACCGGGCTGGGTGGCTTCCCCTGCCCCGCCCAGCCCGCAGCCAGGCAGGGGAGATCTGAACCTTTCCCTGACCGGAACCCAAGAGAGCCTCCCAGGGGAGAGCCCTGCTTTTAACCCTGTGTTCTCAGAGGTGCATCCAATGTCCCAATGGCCACCTTAGGTGCCAATATTAAAATCTGAACATCCATTGGCCTAACCACAGCATCCCAGAAAACACATTTCCTGTCAAACCACCACACTGTGGGATATGCTCTTGTCCTGAATACTGAACTGCAGTATTGTCTGATGATTTTTTGAATCCTTTGAAGGCATTTTGAATTCTTTTTCAGCCTTAAATTAGACTAAATAGCTTTGATTTGTGGGTATTGAGCAACAGAAATCACTGCCCTGGCTTGCCTTTTTTACAGCTCCTTTCCGTGGGAGACTCGCTGCAAACGTCACAGCTGGTGAGACAGTGGGCACACCATCATTCTGAAAGAGCTTTGCACAGTAAACATAGAGGAGGATTAAATATTGAAATGCAGATGACAGGAGCTGCCCAATGGACTCTGCTGGTGGAAATCAAATACTAGTCTAGTATTTTGAATGCAAATAATTCCTCCCAATGAGGCCAGACAGGCTTGTTTGCCTTTGAATCTGAGCATGTGGACAGTAGTGGATGGTCTACAGGTTGAAAACAGTGTAGATACTTCTCCTTTTTTTCAATAGTGGCTCAGAAACTGAAAAGGCAGCTACAAAATGGTAAATACATCCCTACAGATTCAAAAATGGTTGTTCTTAATTTGCATCTCCACCATAACAACAAATTGTTAGAACTAAAATACAGATGGGAATTTTATAGCTTCTCAGAAATGAAGCAGGAATTGGCCAATGGGCCTTCTCAGAAATGAAGCAGGAATTGGCCAATGGGCCTTAGCAGTAGCTACAAGTTTTTCAGCATGAGGCATCTCAAAAGTGTTTTAACCGTACAGAACTTTTCTGTACTTTTGGCCTTTTATCTCAAGGATGAATCAAAAAAAAAAAAAAAAAAAGGAAAAAAAACCCAAGAAAAATAAAAAAAGAACAAACCCTACCAAATATATATATATATATATATAACATGACTAAGATAATAAGCACAATCAGTAACATATATAGAAAAAGAACCCATGGTTTTTAACTTTCAACCTTGTCTTCTCAACACACTCTCGAAAATGGAATTGTTTCCCTATCTGCCTTGAAACATTTTGGAGCAAAAAACACTCTAAGGTCCTGATAGGTGTTTTGGTCAAAAATCCCTTCTTCTGGTTTTCTGTCCATAAGCAGAGTAATGGAGGGGAAAACTGGTAGCTGGCCAAAGGAGGTAGGAAGAGTGATCATCATCCACAACACTGGGGCTAAAGAAATTTCCACAGAAAATTACCTGCCTTATTACTTCTTCATGTGTTGGGTTGAAAGCTCAGAATCTGTTTCCATGTTTCCCATCCCTCGAATGTTCTATTTCACAGAATTCGAGCCCCTCAAACTTCAGTCCTGCCAGAACAGCCCGCCACGTGCTGTCATAGGGGATCTGCTGATGCCCACTGACTCTTACCAGTCTAGTGCTTGTCACTGTTGCAGATCAAGAACTACTGAATAGTTCTGATTAATGCTCTTAGAGTGGTTGAAAACAAGGAAAGAATGACTAGACATTTGTATGATCAAATCCCCTGATGGAATAAAAACATACCAGGACAACAAGCTTAATAAATGTATTCATTGTCATAAGAAGGGAGATGAAGGGTCCAAAAGATTACTTGCATACTTACTGTTCTAAATCCCTTGTTATCTGGTAAATTGCAAAGGATGCCCGGCTTTCACCAAAATGCAAATCAGATTAAAATGTGAAGCCTTACACTTTACTGGATAGAAAACTTCATCGTCCATTTTTAAATCTTAGAGAATGCGATGTTGTCCTGGTTTAGGGCAAATTTGGAGGAGAATTTCCAAATTAGGGCCCCTCCCCCCAACTGGTTCGGGAAGGATTCCTCAGAGAGAAGTGGAACGAACCTGTTCATTTAATAGGCACAGCACCCCCCAGCACGCAAAAGGAACAATTCTGGATGACAGCACTCTGAAAAAGATGACAAATTCAGAAAGTCTCTCTTGGGGGGGTGGTCACTTTGTTCTCAGTCCCTCCGGCGCTGGGCCAGCTGCTGCAGGCCACAAGGTGCAAACTCTCGGTGTTTCCCAGGTCCCAGTCCGGAGCAGGTTCAAAATGGTCAGGAAGACCTGAAGGAGAAACGGTCCAGGAAGAAATTTGGACAGTTTAGCTAAACTAGCTAATGAGCAAAAGCAAGCAGAAGCGAAGCAAGCAAGAGTGAGAGAGAGCAAAGCCAAAAGCAAAAGCAGAAAAAGCAAAAGCTGCAGTCTCTGTGTCCCGCCAGGTTGATAAGAAAACCAAAACAAAACATTCCCTCTTCAGAGCCAGTCTTAAAGGTACAGAACATAATATCCAACATTCACAGAACACATGAATGGGGATACAAGCATCATAACGTCACCCTAGGACAGATGTATTTCCTATTAATACCTTAATATTAATAAGGTTTAGAGCTGGAATTCAGAGGGAAAAGAAAGCTATTTTGAATTCATTCTATTCAATCATCTTGTCTGGGCTGTCTCTTCCTGCTTTTCACTTCTGAAACTCTGTATGAAAGGCATAGAGTTCTGGATTAATTCTTTTCAGTTTCCCCTGTTATTCTTAACAGTTTCCCCTGTTATTCTTCTTTAAAGGCAAACCTGGAAAAATCCACACTTTCTTTCCCAACCACTTCTAAAATTCCATTGAGAAGCAAAAAACCCCATCAAACAACTAAATCTCTGCTCCAATTTGTAGGAAAAATCCCCATGCCATTAACTGCTTTCCTAACATTTTCTTTCTCTTGTATTAATATGGCAACCTTTTCTTGCTTTTATAGATTAGAACCAAATTCTTAAAGCTATAAGGAAACACAGGTTTACTGTAGCTGATTCTGAGATACAGTAGTCCAGCAAGGAGTTCAGACCTCAAAAGAAGAGTCTGTACAACAAGATTCAGCACAACGTTGAGACATATTAGCTATTTTTCAAGAAAAGCCGCCAAAATGAAACTGCTTAGACTTCTATACTATCATGGGTGCCTGCTTCCAGAACCTGACCTAAGTTGCTGGAAACTAGCTGCAATATTACTGCAAACAATGCTGTGAATGTAGGACATTGTTATTCTTCTCTTCCATTGAAAACCACAAGTGGAGTTGCGTCATTTTCTTAAAAATTCTCCATTTCCTTCCAAACTGCTAAAATAATGATAAATCAAGTGTTCTGTTCATACAGTTTAAATCTAATAATGTTCAAAATGAAAAAAAAAAAAAATTCATTCAGATATGGTCTGCAATAATACAGCCGAGACAAGATGAACCAGTCTGGCCTACAAAATAAAGTGAAGCAGAATTTGGGAATTTGGAACACCTTACGATGTAATATTTAAAGAAAAAAAAGAAATAAAATGTAACCTACCCAAACTCAATCAGTGATGCACCGACAGAGAAAAAAGAACTAATTACTACTAATATTTCTTTCATTCTCAGACAAGAAGTTAAATGATCCTCTTGAATGCGCGGAAGATTGTTGCGAAAGACAGCAGCCTTCTTCTTTACAACATATTCTTCAGAACTCCAGGAGACAAATCATTAGAGCTATGAGGCTCTTTCTCTCTGTAAAACTTCCAGAGCATAGCCAAGATTATATTCCTTTAGAGATCCTCACCGCCCTGGGAGACTGGTGGATAGTCTACAGCTCCAGTACATCAGCCAGACGCTCTGCCTTATTTAGCATGGCTACTGCAGCAAGGACATCATCTCTACTGGCTTTCTATCCAAAATATATGCAAGGCACAACAAAGAATATAGCCAAAACACTGAGCACAGCTTATGGCCTTCAAAACAAAAATCTCACCATGGCAATACTGGATCTTCTGATCCAAACCATCAGGAAACATTTCTTTAGAGGCGAAAAAAGCTCCTGTTGATTGTACAAAAAATAGTGATGTAAACCAGAGTTGCATGACCCAATATTTCTATTGAACTGGAACTATTTTGATCAATATTATGGATCCATTTCTTTTCAGGGCATTTGGTAAAAAATGTAAAGTATAGTTTAAAAGGAATTATTGGATGCGTACTAAGTACTAGGGATTAGTTAAGGTGTTGGTTTTGCATGGCTTGGTTTTTGGTGGGGAGGGAAGAAGCCAGCCACAGAAGTGAATCTTTTGTGAAAAGCTCCTAGAAGCTTCCTCCATGCCTGGCAAAGTGAATCCCTGCTTGGCACTAAGAACAGACATGCTGCTAAGCCAATTAGACAAGCAGTAATATATTTAAGAAGGAAATCAAAACTGCAGCCAGTTAACTTTTAAGTTTGCTAATTTTTTGGTTGGCACCTCTTCTGGTTTGAAAGCAAAAGCAGCAAGAGATGCTGTCGCTGTTGCAGTGTGTGTTTTTGATTGCAATGCAGTTTGAGTAGTCAGTTTTAGAATACTTCCGGTTTTGTGCTGTTGTAGCATATTTTATTATTAATGGATTGTTCCTTTCCCCCCGTGGTGTTAGTTTTTGCCCTAGTTGTCCATCTCCCCAAAGACCTGCCCTTTTGTTCCCTTTTCCTCCTCCCACTGAATGTCAATCCCTCCCCAAGCCTGCCCCTTTCTCTAGAAACTTCCCTATCAATTTTATAGTCTTCAAAACCCCATTGGTTTGTTTAAGTTATTCTCCTCCCCTGTAGTCCCCTATTGGTTTAAACATTGTATTCCCCGCCTTGTGGTCCACCCCCAGTTGCTCCCAGTGTGTTAAAGATTGTATCCTCCTCTGGGACCTCTCCCCATTTCTAAGTTGATGTATGCGTTTGAGTCAGTGTCTTTCTGTCCCTGACCCTCCAGGGAAGAAACTCCTTTGGAAAACATACAGAAGACCTCTCCCTGTTCCTTGTCCCTGCCCTCGGCGCAGTCCTATCCCCAATGCAGTCCACCTGTGCCATAGAGCAGCTGTGCCCTACAGCTGCACCCTGGATTCGACAGCTTTCTGGGGGCAGCCCACTCTGGCTGTTGGTGTCAGGAGCTAGTCGGTCTGAAGAAATCCAGCATGGCAGCAAGACTCCAAGTCAGAAATACAATTTATTAGGAAAAGGGGAAAAACCAAATACATGCAATAATACAAAAGAAAAAGCACGGACAGAATACGACCTGTCACCCTGCTAGTTAGGGTGGTGGCAGCAGTCCGGATGAAATGGTCTTGTTGAAGTGGTGATCCTGTAGAAACCATCTGGTAGCTCTTGTCCTCTGAAGACCAGTGGGTGAGGGTGGCCGTTCTTCTAGGAAGCCAGTGGAAAGACTGCTTGTGGTGTCCCAAAACTCAGATTCTATCCAGCTGGGGATGCTTAGCTCCTGCCCCCTGGGCAGAGCATCTTGCAATGGGCTCAAATTGTTCTGAGTCATGCAGTGGTTCCTTGATTACCCTTTAAACAGAAATGGCTCCTGGAGGGAGTCATCTCTGAGTCATGTGGCAAGACATGGATGGCCCCGTTAAGAGATAAGGAGATAAGGAAAAAACGATGCCCCTCCCGGTTTCAGCAGCTCTTGAGGTTGGGAGCAGAATACATTTTTATATTGTAGCCTAGGACAATACAGGATGAATGCTTTTGCATTTGCAGGAGGTTTGTGTGGATTTGAAAAGCATCCTTATAGCAGAGGCACAAAAGTATTCTCATACCCTTTTAAATCATCTTCAAACCAAGCAATTCTCACAAGAAGGTAACGCATGAATGACTTGCAAGTGAGTTGAAGAAACACGGCAAAGATAAGTAGTGTTCAACTGCAGAGAATCGTTTAGGGACACCATACCTTTATATACCTTTATATTTTAAATCAGGAAGCATGGATGGACCGTTTTTTTCCCCTTAGTTGACTACAGAACCAGCGGTCCCTTGCGGGAGGGTGTTTGGATTCAAGATGACACTGGCAGCTAAGAGCATGGCTACATAGAAGGTGCTACTTTTAGACCAGAACATTCAACTACTTAAAGGCAGATAGGAGAATAGCTGACTAGTGACAGCTCTGAGCAGAAGAGCCTGTGGCTTATCCTGTGGGAACAATAGTAAGACATTTCAATTGAAAAACCCCATTCATTTCCAAGGACCAAACATCAGTAAAAATAAAAGGTCAAGTAAAGACACCCTAGTGCTCTTCTTATCAGAAGCATGTTCCTCCATATGAGAGCATTTAGGAAAGGACAGTCCATTCATAAAGAAAGGTGTGCCAGTTAGAAAACCTGTAGAACAATACAAGACAAACTCACACAATATACATCCTCAAATGCAAAATGAAGAAATAATCATTTCAAGCTTCCGTGGAATTAATTGCATTTTATTTGTTCTTTTCATTTCAGCTGCTATCAAGTTATTTTTTAAGACTGAATTTTATGAATTCAGCAAAGCTCTCTTTTTGAATGTCTGCATACCCCTATAAAACACTGAGGTGACAAAGAGAACGGCAGTGGAAGGAAACCTGGTCCACCTCCCCCTCCTTGAAGCTTTAGGCCAGCGAGTGATTAGAATTTAGTCACTTCATTTGCTTTACCAAGAGAGAATGTTTTCTAGCCTTTATCTTTCCTTTTGGAGCTGATTCACTTTGTAGTCATAAATTCTTGACTCAGTTGGTGAGAAACAATGGCATTACAGCCGTGGATGTTAAAGTGCACTGATGGGAAATGAAGTTTTCATCTTCAGGTCCTTGCTTCAGTAAATCTTCCAAATTCATCAGAAAGAAAGTTCCCAGACCAGTAATCCCCACTCAGATGACCTAATTCAAATAGTCTGTAGGCATAAGAGGCATCAAGCAGGTGCTGTCATCTGTTAGGGGAATACCCAGCCAGTACATGATTGTCTAGTTAGGCGGCAACAATTTTGGAAATAATTTAGTTTTTTTGTATTGCAAGTGAATGGTCAATACATTTTATTAGTGGATACGGGTAAAAGAATGTCTTCTGCATCCTTTCAGAGGGGAAGCTTCCCTAGATCTAAAGCTGCTCAGCTCCACGATAGGATGCTTTGTCTGAAAAGGGAACTCAAGTCTTTGTCCTTTTGGATTGCTTCCATAGTTTTTCACTCACTCTTCAGGTACCTGTTAATACGTTCTCTTATCCCTTGCAAACTTTTATGGGCATAGTCACTGAATTGGTACGTATTCCATGAAGTCCACAGGCCCTGTTGAGATGCAGCCACAGGTCTCAAGGGTGTTAGCAGATGTTATTCTGAGGCCACTCCTAATGATGTTTGATGGATCATAGTGACTGAGGAAAGTGCCCAAAGACTGGATGAAAGCAAATGTCACCCATCTTGGAAAAAGGCAACTAGGAGGACTTGGAAAAGTACAAGCCAGCCAGCCAGCGTCATTTTTATCCCCAGGAAGTTGATGGAGCAGCTATTGCTGGAAAGCATTGCCAGGCACATGAAGGAGGACAAAATAACATAGTCAGCATGGATTTACCAGGGGAACTTCATGCTGAACAACTTTTTAAACTCCTCTGATGAATCAACTTGCCCGGTAGATGAAGGGAATATTGTCTGCCTGGGCTTCAGGAAGGTTTTTGACATTTCTCTAGGTGGCAGCACACATACATCCCAGAAGGAATAGTGCAAAGAGGAGGGAACCAGTGTCTTTTCAAGGATGCTCAGTGAAAAGACAAGAGGCAGTAGGCACACACTGAAATACAGGAGATTGCCTCTGCACATCAGCAAATGATTTTTTACTGTGAGGGCGACTGAACCACGGCACAGACTGCCCAGAAAGATTGTGGAGCCTGGATCTTTGAAGACATGAAAAGTACACCCAGATATAATCCTGGGCAAGAGGCTCTAGGTAGCCTGGTTTAAGCAGGGGGGTTGGACCTGGTGAGCCCCACTGACGCCTTCCACTCTCGTTCATTCTGTGCTAGTGAATTCTCTTAGAGATGCATTTCAAGCACTGGCATGACAAAGATCTGTGCAGAGAGAGATCCAAATGGACATGGGATCTAAGTTCCTTAAGTAGTGCTCAAGAAGAATGCAAAACTCTGGGATAAGTGTCTCTTCCATAACTGAATCCCTTTCATGGGAAAATTCCCCAGCTATAGAAAGATCTTCTGATAGGCATGCTTAAGACTGACACTGGCTGAGCAAATTTCTCCCTATGTGTGTTTAAGACCAGTTAGGATCTTCACCAATAGTGTTGTCAACATAGTCACAGAATGTATATTGTTAAGAAGGGACAACTTACATCAGAATGGCAAATATTGGTCCACAAAATGTATTAATGTATGGGAACTATCTACTTGGGTTGAAAATAAAAAGAAAGAGTTAGTCTTTATTTATCAATTTCATCCCAATATTGATAAGGTAAGAAAAAGACCTTAGTCCTTAACCTTCTTAACTCAAACAAAGATTTTTAAAAATTCCTTGTAAAAAATGTATCCTAATTATCAGACTATGAAACAATTTTAGTTGGGAAAAAAGTTCCAAAATTGTGTAGATAGTGGTAAAGAAGCCAAGAAAATAGGTAAGAAACAAAAAGAGAGCAAAAGAGTCAGCTTCAGTCTGCAAGCTCGTTCTAGAAGTAATCTGCTAGAAAAAGGAACCCCCAGTTGAATTTCCAATGTATTCATGCACTTGATTCAGTAACTAGTCAATGTAAAAACCAATCCTTTTGTACGACTTCTCCCAGCAACAAAAACTCCAGCAGCTTGACACCACCATCATGCCTGTCCCAGATGTACTTTAAAAGAAATTATCCTTTCTTGAAACTCTGTTTGCATAAAAGTTGCAAGACATTGGAGGGATTCTCCACATTCTCATTTCTCTGTGTGGCTTGAAAGTATATTTGATAAAATATGCAACAAAGCATATGATTTATAAGGTAGGGTAAAATGGATGATTTGGGAATTGATCTCTTGTTGATATTAAACTTCATATCCACTCTCTGTGAAGTTTCTAAAACAAATGATGGAGCTGAGGCATGAATCTGCCACAACAAGTGTTAAGCAAACATACACACTCCCCTTCACATGCCCCCCTTCCACACACACCTAGGCCCACGCAGAGGTCAGCATAGCAGATGATGAACACCTTGGAAAAGACCGAAATGCTAAATACCTCTCTTTGTGGGCAAAATAGCTGGTGCAACAATTCAAATATCTGGTGTAAAAATTCTGTTTAATATCTACTTCCTATTTAAAACACAGCTTTTCATTTAATTATATGTAGGGAATATTTTCATATTATTTGTTTCTTTACAATTACTTCATTCTCATGTGTTGTATGTCTAGGAATATTTTCTTCTAAAGATAGAAAAAAATAGATAATATCTTTTCAGAAGAAAACATTGGTTTATACAATTTTAAACCATCATGATATGGAAGAATTCTTTTGTCCCTCACTAAGGTGGAAGAACTATTTGGATCACAGATCATTTACAATGAAATACTTTACCTTTTTAAGATGCTTTCAGTCAATTTTATATCCTCATTGCTTATTCATTGTAAACAGTAATTTTTCAGTGAAGGGAAAGTGTGTGGTATATCTGCATTATGTTCAAACCCAATTCCTACTAAAGGCCGGGCTGAACCCCAGTAAATAATGTCCTGAATGATATTTTGCCGCCTTCTTTGGCACTTCATGAAATCCTAACATGAGGAAGTGTGGAAATACAGAGATTTTGTCCCATGTAGAAACCCATCCCATGTATTTTATGCTGTAATTCTTCTCTCTTTTAAAATTTGCTATCTTCTGCATAGTTTTCATTAACCTGTTACAGTAGTGAAAATCACAGATCAAGGTAATTTTGTAACACTTTGATTTTACCCCAAGAGCTGAGGGAAAACTTGCTCCTATACTTCAATCTGAGTTTCTTCTAGATTCAAACTTTGTTTCTCTACCATCAAGAGTCTCCTGTGTTGCTGCTCAAAGCCCCATCCAACCTGACCTTGAATACTTTCAGGGATGGGACACCCACTACTTCTCTGGGCAACCTGTTCCAGTGTTCCATCACCCCCACAGTAAAAAATGTCTTCCTTTCATCTAATATGTGTCAGAAGTATTAAATCTAGGCATATAAACTTTGAGGAAAGGTTTGAAATTCTTTTGATTTGAATCACATTTTATATGAATACTGACTTACAGGTGACTAAAATATGTTGATGGGCATTTGAGCTGACACTTTTTGAAAAGGTGCATGGAATTTAAAATTAAAACCAGCACCATTAAAAGCTTTGTGCCGTTTTCTTTTTCCTCTGGTATTCAAAATTGCATATATCAAATATCTGTGCTTCATACAAAGCTCTTAGACACTCTCAGAAAAAAGCTTTTCTTTCAGACTAAGTTGCATTTTACGTAGAACACTAGTACTAGTGAAGGTTTTTCTGGGCATAGGGGGAACACCTTCTCATTGGATTTGTGTGCAGAATGCATTTTATCCAAACTGGAAAATTGATCCCAGCTGTGTTCTAGTCATCATTCTTACTGCATCAGGCCTGAAGATTCTGTGAAAAGTAGCCTGTGGTCCTTGAACATAGCTCATGTGAAACAGATGAGAGGCGATGGAGAAGTTGAGGGAGAGAATAAAGAGCATATGGCCCAGTACAGACTAACAATTGTTTGGCACCCTTTAAAGGCTGTGTTTGACAAGCAGGGCTGAAGCAGGTCTGCAAAATATCCGGGAGATCAAAATCCATTGAAGCAAATTGCCCTGGCCAGTCACCTTGCTGCCGATAATTCCCTCTCCATACCAGCTGATCAGGCCTAACAATGCTGCTGCAGAAGTATTGTGAAAAAGGTAGGCATATTTTCACAGATGCAGGGGAAAATCCCCTTGGATGATGGTTCCAAGGGATTACTTGATGGAGCAAGTTATGTACCCTTATCTACCGTGCAATATCTAAGTTGGTGAGTTCACTATCTGTCAGCATCACTTTAGAAAATAAATGTTTGATGCACAAAAAAATATTTCATATGTCCTGTCTACCTGCTTCATTTCAACCAATGAATAGGCTACGTTCCATCAGCAAAGGGTTTATGATCCTATGTTTCTTTAAACTGTGGTAATTCTTTATTTTTTTCTAAATCAGACACTGTCTATTCATAAGATTCAGATGTCCATGGCAGGAGTGTAATTAAATTCACATGTTAAAAAATAACCTTCTTCTTGTTATCTTTTTATTAAATTACTGACATGTAACATCAGTCTGAGAGCTGAAGAAAACCCCTTCATTTGCTGTTTGCCAAGTATCATCTATGTGATACAAATTCTGCTTGAGAAATCACACCCGTACATTGCCATGTAGCACTACTAGTAATGCTTTCACAACCTTTTCTTCATCATTAGGTCTTTTGGTGAAGTGAATGATTAGAACATAAGCAAGGGCATTTGTTCAAGATGCTCCAGAAAGAGCTGTGGTCTGTTCTCTTCTTTGCTGCCTATGTTAGCACTGAGCTGCAAAAAATGAAAGATTACTAGGAAAAGTGTTACTTTCAGTCTAAACTTGTAAATGATGTTTGGAATACCCTGTTAAATGACAAGGTGCTCTTTTAAAACATGGCATCTTAAGAGAAAATGTCAGCTTTAAAAAGGTTTTGAGACAGTTGCTTCTGGAAAAAAAAAAAACAACAAAAGAATTGGAGGCATCTAAGGTCTTTAGGCATACTATTTTGAAGATTGATTCAAACCACAGTTTCTTCATATAGGAAGAGCAGAGGACCATAGATGCAACCCATTTGAAAATGGATTTCTATATGTTTCTGGTTGGGATTACCAGACATCATTTCTTGTGAAGTCGAGGGACTGCAGTTAGCACTCCAGTAATTTCCTTCCCTGAAATTCAACTGCATTTGCTCCTTTTTCCAGAGTCCCCATTTATTAGTGAAGGTATGCTCTATCTATGCATTAGAATATTCCATTAGAGTGTGTGACTCATACTTGCTAGTTAAAATTAGCTGGAACGGAATGGATAGTTACAGTTGCTTGTATACAATAGTCTTATTTTGGCAAGTTTTCTTTAGACAATGTTGAAGCAGCACTAGCAAATAGGAAGTACAGCTTGCAGCAGGGAAGGACACTCTTCTGCTTTCTCAAGTTTCCTGTAGTTAAATAGACGCCAAAAGGCTTTTCCTAGTACTACTACTGTCTTGTAGGAATACTTGATCTAATCCTATCTTTGATCAAATTACGAATGGGTTACTTTTCTACAAGGCAGAACATTTTTCTTTTAATAATATGTATTTTGTAAGGTGGAAACATGAACTTGTGCACCAGTCACGTGGAATGTACTCCTTATTAAGTTTCACAACCTTCTTTAGAAAATATTGACTGTGTGTAACTTCAAAAGAAGAATTCTGGGCATCTTCATTCTATTGATGTAATTGTTTTTCTGCCATGCTGGTATTGTTTTCTATCATTTTTACCAACAGAAATATTTTTCCCTGACACCTATGGAAAAGACCTATGTTTACTCAACAGTGCGGCATCAGTACATTGTTTAGAATGATTTCAACATGGTCCCAAACATATCGGACTTCTAGACAGCAGAGGTTAGCAACAGGGAATGGGAATAACTTCTGAACCGTTTCAGTAGATTTCCCAGGAAGGGAAAATTGCTTTCTGCCACTGCAAATTTTCCCAGAGATTTTGTCTGGTTAAGAGTTGCATCAAAAGAGTATTTTTGCACAAACCTTGGGGCAAGCTCTGTCTCCGATTTACTAGTGAATGCAAAGAGGGTGAAAGTGCTGCTTCAAAGCCCTCTGTGTGCTTTCTGTACCAAGAGGGGGGGTGACCCCAGAAATAAGTTTTGATCTCTCTTCAGAACACAAGGCATGTCATCACCTCATTCATCTTCTTCTGGGACTCATAGCATCTTAAGACTAAGAAGCTCTCTTGCTTGCTGAAGTGCGTTCAGCAAAAAAACCTTGTCTCATCAGCAAATTTGAACACAACTACAGTCGAGTCAATTCCAATGCTGGCAGGGCAATACTCTACCCCACTAGTAACACGCCACTATTAGAAGACTGTGTAAAACTATTTTTGTACAAAGTAATCGGAGGGAAAAATAGAATTGGGAAGAACTGCACATTGTTCTGGAAAAAAGTCTCCTGCCTCAGTCTTACAGACATCATTTGCTGGTATCATTTTTAATAGTTGGGGCTTTTTAAATTTTGTAGAAGAAAAAATATTACTGCACCTTTATGTTTCCTTAATAGAAGTACAGCCATTTCTTAATAGATTAGAAGTAAGCCATTTGAATATGTACAAATGGTCTTTTCAAATACATATGCTATAGCACACTGTGAAAGTAATCTAAAGGTTTAAAAAGATTTTGGAAGAAAGTAAGTCTAAGGTGATAGAAGAAGAAGAAGAAGAAAACAGCAGTTTTCTTCTGGTGAAAAAAAAACAAACGGAGGACCTTGTACAGTGGAGATGTATTATTTGACTTCCTGAAAAACTGAGTAGATTTGCTATTGCCAATGGTTTTCATTAGGAAGGAAGAGATTCCTTTGGCAAAAAAACCCCTTCAAATTGACTTGACAAAAATGTTATGACACTTAACTTCACCAATCCTGAAGAAAAATTCTCATCACTTGATCTGGAAATCATGATGGTAATGGAGACAAGGATGTCTAAGCCATGCCATCAGGAACATAAAAAAGCATTAGAATGCAGGTAAGACTGAGCTCCTGAACTAGTGTGAAGAGAATGCAACAAAGACATTTTCCTTTAAGAGTCTTCAGGATGGAAGGCAGAGCAAATTTTTTCACGGGAAGTATTTCTGAATAGAATGAATCTTCAAAATAACATTGTTTTCCAAAACCTGTTTACAGTATCTCTTACCATGATACACAGTTCCTATGAATAGAAAAAGCAAAGCACTTTTTTCCAAACTGTTGTGCACTCTTAAGCAATCTACAATAAAAATAGTATTTTTTCATGCTGGGAATGATGTTAATTACAAAAAAAGCCTTGTAGCACACTTGGCACTGTAGTCTCTTGATTAGCATAGCTTTTTATTCATCAAACACGTTTCACATTGACTATTTTTCTCTTTTAAATAACGGCGTCTTTGTACTTATGCAGCATCCATGAAGAATTTCTTGGGTGTTATTTTGTACCTGATCCTAAATGGCAGGTTCTGCATTCTGCCATCTGTCTAGCTTTGCCATTTGATGCAGCTTCTGAGAGGTATTTTCAGAATCGAGGACTACTTGCAAGAATGATGCTAAATCCATGCATTTTACTCCTTGGTTAATGCAAAACTATTTTTCCTTTACAGATCAATGAGAACAGGAAAATAATGATGGTGAGTTCAATCCTTAGAGTAATACAAAGAGGACTATTATCATCATTAGAAACCAAGCAAGGTGTATTTATTGCACATGCAGTATACTCACTAATGCAAATTACCCTGTAAATTCAAAAGGAATCTGTATCATAGGAGTGGATGGAATGTTTCTATTGATATTTTGCTTAAAGCAGAAAATTAATTCTTTTGACAGCCAACTCATGATTGCAAGCTCACTTTCAACTACAGCTTTCAAACAGATGAAACGTGTCTGTTTATAAAACGATACAGTACAGTACACAATAGCAAGTCAGGTCATAGACATTCAAAAGAAAAAAACAGATCAAAGGACACATTCATTCCCATCTACAAGCCCTCAAGAGTGTACAGGTCAAATGTCCCCAGAAAACTAGGCTGGTGGCGCAAATTCTCTATGTTGGCACCAGCAGAAGCAGCTGCTATCTTTATAGGATGCAATCTTGCTTACATCACCCTTCAGAGCAATCTTCTGTACCCCTGCCCAATACACCTTCTGCTCTATTCCTTGGACTTCACATTTGCATTTCTACAGAGTCCTGTCCTGCAAACTGACTCAAAGTTCAGGTAATAGATTTCCAAGATTTAGAAATGTTGTGTGAGGTTTATTTATTTCATATTTCCTTCCATCTAAGCAAACTGTAACTTTCGGAAGTGAAATATTTCGAGTATGTCACGTGTATTTTAATGTTAGCTCTGCTTCACATTCAAACTTCTCACAGACCCCTGTGATGCCTTGCTGCAAAAATATATAGCTGCCAAGAGTGGTTGTGGGAAGTTAGAATTGCCAGAAAACCATACAAACAATCTAACAATAGAGCCTTGGATTTCTGAATATAATTGCACCATGTAAAGTCAAAATATAATATTTAAATGATTTTATATAATGATGAGTGTGGGCTAGAGAGAATCCAGATAGAATTTTATTTTTTTAAACAGTTCCGGGAAAAACATGGCCTTGACTTGGAAGTATAGCACGAAATATTTTTATACAGCATGAGTTCTCATTACCTAATCATATGATTTGTAGACCTGAATTGGAAACCAGGAAATAAACAAAGAAAAATATTCAAGCTATAAAAGATGGGAGTTTAAAATTTTCTTTGTATTTCTGATTAAAGCTATTAGGTAGCTAAATGGTCACCCATGATTTTAAAAAGCATCTGGACATTAAAAATAGGTAAATTTCTGCGGGACTTGGATGTCAGCTATTCCTGAAAAGCTTTATTTCACCGCTTTCCAACCCTGAATCAATCCACTTAAACGCAGCTGTATTTCAGATGCTCAGTGGAACTGTCCATGTAATGCATATAGTTGACAAATAGTCTGCAGAAAAAGCTAGATCCATTTGAAGATCTTTTTCTGTAAATGGTATTCACGTTATTTGTACAAACACACAGATGGGATTTCTGCTGTCTTCTTCAGGCTACTTCCTCCAGAGAGCTCTCCATCAAATCTCTCTAGTTCTACTCTTCTGGTGATCCAAAGTCAGCACTGGGATGGTCCAAGTGCATGAATTACTGTCTGCTAGAGGTGCACCCCGAGGGCTTCTGTGTGCAGCATCACGTGAGCCCTACTAATGTCACCCTGTTGGTATAAACTGAGCTAGCTAGACCTTAAGGGACAAGATTGTGCACTGATATTGTAATAGAAATTAGGTACTAAGAAGGAGGCTGGAAGATTTAAATATTTCTGCCTCCAGCTTAAGCAACACTAAATCTTGGTCTTTATCTGAAAAACTAGGTGAATTAGCCTATTTGGCATTCCTATGCCAAAAATGTCAGTAATACAACAAGAACCGTCAAAAGAGTAACAATTCCAATCATTACTTTGTAAAAATAATTCATTGGAAGAAGTCGGGAAGAAGGATGAAACATGCCAATATCCTACCCTGAGAATCATTCTGTTGATTTGCACAGGTTTCTTATTATATACCCATCTAATGCATTGGACATGCATGCTTGTGATGACACAAATACTTGCAAAGCTTACCAGATAAACCATGTTCTCTTCAGACAGCAAAACATTGCTTGATGGTTGTGTTTGCTAATTACATTTAGACTCAATGTTCTTAAAGGTCTTTTCCAACCAAAGTGATTCCATCATTCTCTAAATCGCAGATCCTGCTTGTCTTGGTTTAGGGCAAATTTGGCAGCAATCCTCAAGAAGGGGTGATTTATTAAAAATATTGATCTAGTACTGATATCCAACTGTGACGGACCAAGGCTCTCTAACAGTTCAAAATTAGAAAGTGTATGTTTATTGCAACGCTGGGCAGCGTGCGGGATAGCTCCCAAATACACACTGTGATTTAGAGGTGATAACAGAGTCTTTTTATCTATACAAGTATTGAATACCCAAAAGACAAATACATATTCATAATTTAGGTACATCCCATCATTCCTCACTTCGTATGGTAATTAGTTCAAAAGCTATTAAGCACACGTAGTTTGTTCCTCAAAATGAATCGGTGGTCCCTTTCATGGGGAGGGGTTCCAAAATGAGGAAATAAATGAAGTCTTCCTGGTTCTGAACTTTCTACATTTTCAATGCAAATATGACAAATGAACCCATTGGTAGAACTCCCATTCCCCATCTTCAATTGGTTTCAGAACAGAGGTGGCCTACAATTGTCTTATGTTCCTAAAAGCTATTTATGAGTTTCTATATTCTTCATGATAAACCCAGCTAAGCAAACATGATGTTGACAAGCAATCAATTATTAGTTAACTACTAACTCTTAACTTCAACAAGGCCTACCTATTTATTTTGATAAACTCTAATAAGGCTTATCTCTAACTAAAACCTCAGCTCCTCTAAAATCCCTAAATTTCTTTAAAGTTTATGTCTCAGGGGGCCCCCCCCAGAAAGCCCACCTACACGGCCCCTCCCCTCAACTGGTCTGGGAAACATTTCCTCTGAGAGAAGTGGAAAAAATCTGTTTATTTACCAGGGAAAGCACCCCCCAGCACAAAAAATGACAATACCAGATGACAAAACTCAATCGCCGCTCTGAAGAGACAACAAATTCAGAAAGTCTCTCCTGTGGATGCTTGCTCTGTTATCAATCCCTCCGGCACTAGGAAAGGCTGCTGCCCAGAGTAGGCCCCCATAGGCCACAAAGTGCAAGCTCTCAGTGCTCTCCAGGTCCCAGTCTGGAGCAGGTTTGAACAGTTCCAAGAAAAGGGAAAGAAAAAAGACAGTCCAGGGAAAACTCTGCCTCAGCCAGCTAAACCAACTGAAAAGCAAAGAACACTCTGTTCTGCTCCATCAGTGCCCAGACAACACAGTGCAGCACAGAATGTGGAGCAGTGTTGCTTTTAGAAGAGTGAGTGCAGCCTGTGATAACAAACTCCGTACTTCTTCTTCTCCCCACCTTTGCTCTCAGAAGCAGTCTTGAAGGCAGAGAATATAATATCCAGCATTAACAGAACAGATGGCTGGGGATACAACATCATAAAGTCACCCTAGGACACTGCTCTACTGAGATATGTCACCAGACTATGCTAAGACAAAGTTTTGGAACTGCTAATTAAAATTCTACTATCACAGTGAAGCTGAGGAGGAAACACAGCTCACTCCAGTTACCTTGTGGCATGCCAATACTTCCTTTCAATCACAATGGTTTTCGTCTTTAAGTCCGTGACATCACAGGCATAATTCAATATCTTTTGGGCAGGAAGGAAGATATTCTTCTTCTCATTATACTGATGGGTAAGCTGAAATGCAAAGCAGTTAATTCAAAGTGAAACAGCGATAAAGTCAATAGTAAAACTCACCACAGTTTTGTTTACCAACCCAAGTCCTTACGATCCCAAAATACAAGAACAGCTGTAAAAGCCTTGTGGTTTCTTAATTTTTTCCTATACCTACATGGGAGGGTAAGGGATAAATGATCCCAAACAATGGTAATCCACAACAAAGCATTCTTGACATCATATTCAGCTTTTGCATAGCGAGCTCTTCACCTGATCAAGTTATTCCATTGCAATAGTTTGGGGAGTATCTTAGAGGGCTGCCTGTTGTTGGTTTAAACCATCTTGATCATTCAGGAACCCAGTAGCAATGAGAAAGTTCAAAATAAGATAGTGCTACACATTGATTTTCCTATATGACAGACATATTTCTACAAGACAGAAGGCTGACCTAATGCTTCCCTACAACATGGCTGAAGTGGCATCCTGTTCCCCATAGGTTTTTCAGTTTAATTTTAGCAGCTTTCTTACTAGATTAATGAGCTGAACTAACTCAAAAAGGAATCAGATAAGTGCCAGAGCTTTAAAACAAACAACAACAACAACAACAACAAAAAAGATGCAAAATGGTGATTTGTGGGTGTGTTTGAAAACAGAAATTTTTTTGTATTTTTCATAGAGACATGGCATTCTCTAGAATGATATTGCTCCAACGGTTTGAGTTTGGTTTTCTTTTTCCCCCTCAATTGTAAATGTTATGCATTCTTTTTGGCCATTTCAGTAAATAGATTTTCTGATACGTGTGAAAGACAGTCTAAAGTTCCCCTCATTTGCCTCACGACCATTCCCAGGACAGACCCTGGGACCCTAAAGACACCGATGGGAATTCTGGCCTGCCAGTAATGGATGAACACCAAAAATCCTGAGGCCCCTGAGCAGAATTCTGGCCTGCCAAGTGATTGTTCACAGCTGTGTCTTCAGTGACTGCTTCTAGCAGGGCCTGCCAAAGGGCGACCCGGCCTATATGCTTGCACCTGCTTCACGACAATAGACCAGGAATTTTCCCACCTCTTGGCCAGATGAACTTGCTGGGGCAACTTGGTAGCCCCCCCATGGAAAATCCTTCATCTCCACTACCAGCGTGAGGCACCGAGGTTGAAGCCCCCCTACCAAGGACTGAGACTGAGACACCTGTAATTCTGATGCAGGGGTGCTGGCCTGACTGAAGCAGGATGCCTGCTGAGTGTTGCCTACAGATGTGTTCACCGGACCTAGACTGGTTTCCCCCAGAAAGCAGTCCTGAAACAGTGGGTCCCACTCACTGCTGATACTGACTTATCCTGCTGAGAACATGGACTGTCTGTACCCGTCTTCAATATCTTTTTCCCCCTCAGCAATTTCAATAGACTTCTTCTTCTTCTTGATTGTATCTCAGCCATTTCAAGATTCTGTTTCCCCCCTCAGCAATGGACTATAATAGAACCTTGAGTTAACCAGGACTTTGAGATCTTCCCAACGTGACTAGGCAAACTCTATCAGCTGGACTAAGAGGACTTAGTCTCTCCATGTTTGGTAGCTATACTCCTCTCTCTTTCTCCCCCTCTTTTTTATTCTTTTCCTCTCCCTGATTCCTTTCAGGCATTTGCTGTGGTCATTCTATAAAGGTGCATTTGTTTGGATTGATACTGCAATCCCCTTTCCAGGTTGTCTGTTGCACTCCGAGATCAGTTAACCAACCAACCAGTTAACCAACCCCTTGGTATCAGCGGATCGTGACAATACCTTCTTTCAAGCTGACATTGGTTCTAGTCCATATAAGCACACTGGTAGGTAAAAGTAGACTCTAAAAGATAACATTCAAAATGTATTTCCCTTGTCTTCCCATTAAAGCAAGTGAAGAAAGCAGACAGGAGATCTTCAGATAACATGCTATGCAAATTGAAAAGATTCTGTCCTTATTTGAAGCAACTGAGAAACTCACACAATGAAATACAGTTCAGACAGATCGAAGGGTCACAGATGATGTCAAATCTGTACTTTCAATGTTTGAATGAAGCAAGATTTCTTGAAGTACAATCCTATAAAATGAAGGTGAGTTTGCAGAAGCAATTGAACTGGGTCTGTTTTATAAACACAATGTTTTCTAAGTAACTGAGGATTCAGGAAGGCAACCTTGGAATTTAAAGGATTTAGAAAGATACAAATACCAAGACTGGCAGTTCATTAGCTTTAACAGTCTCTTCAAATAAGATCTATTTTTAACTTCTTCTTGTAGTAGGTCTGAAGACATTAGGAATGATGCAATAAAACAAAACAAACAACAAACCAAAACAAAACCAAAACAGCTTTCTCAAAAAGCTTGGAGAAACCAGAGAAATTATGATTTTTAGGGGTTAAGTAGTCCTTTAAAAGTTGTCTCTGGGAAAAGAGATAAAAAACCACTAATTGACTGTGGAGTATATTCCAAACCTGTCCTGAAGCATGTAAGGGACAAGAGCCTGTAATAAAACTACTATGCTGGGTTCATCTGTTAAAAGCATTCCAGAATGGTTGAAATTATCAATCACATAATGTGGGATTAAAAAAAAAAAAAAAAAAAAAAGAAAAAAAGAAAAAGAAAAAAGAAGAAAGCATAGAGAAAAAAATATTTTGAACATGTTTTCCCATTCCCAGATGGCATAACAGCTTTATTTCATTTTGTTCCTAAGACTGATTAATAGCTTATGAAGTGTTTTACAATTGAGAGTGAGAGTGTTCACACTAACCATACAATTTGGATGGATCTCTTTTACTTTGCACAGCAGCAGATACGGTTTAGCACTCCACAGTTCAGTCCCCGAAAGTGAATGGGTGTGGCAGATTTAACCTAACTGGCCAGTCCACCAGAATGCTTAATTATCTTGGAAAATGCTTTGCTCTGTCTCATTATCTGGACATGTCTCTCTAGCTCCGCTTTGAGCTCCTTGATCTTTCATCTACAGGATGAGATCCAATTTAGCTTAGCAAGGACATAGCCTTTCAAAACCACATCTTTTATCTTCTGCATTCATACAAGTACATTTCTACTGCAGGGAACCCTGTGGAAGATCCTAGTTGTTTTGTTTCTCAGATAGTTGTTGCATAAAAGAGCTCTTCTTTTAATTTTTTCCCTGCTAAAGTATAGGCTCTGTACTTAACTGATTGTGATGCTAACTCATTATCATCTATTCTTCAGTCGTACAGAGTAGGCAGCAAAGTTTTCTTCTGAAGACATTCATTTAATGAGAAATGCTGAAGGTCTGACTTTAGTTGCAAAGGTCACCGATTGACCGGTTGCAAAATTGTTAAGTCTAGTAAGAGCAGGAAAAGTGTGCTGTTGCTGTGCCTGTAAATGTCGTGTCAGCTGCTGTTGGGATAAAAAGCATGAGCATAAGAAAAGATATCTGCATGGATAGAAAAGAAATTTGTTGTGATTTCTGCACAAGAGGAAGTATGAAGCACTTATTTCAGTGGCTAAGACAGTATCATCATTGGGCCAGTTCTCTTCAACATCTTTTGAACAACCTGGACACAGCACTTGAAGGAATATTAAGACAGTTTGCCAAAGACACTAAATTGGGAGGAGCTGTGAACTAACTCCCTTGAGGGCACAGAGACCTTGCAGAGAGATCTTGCCAAATAGGAGAGATGGGCAATTCTTGCTGGCCGGGAGTCTATGCACAAATCACAAAAGGGGCGGGACTGCTGGGGACGGCGTCTCAAGCTGGTTTTTTTCCAGCATCAGTCTCATGACATGGTGATGACAATGGGAAGCTGCCAGCAGCTCACGTCCCCAGCAGCAGACAAAGAACTTAATGTTACAACTTACTTGAAAAGTTTTTTGACCAATCACACAAAGCAAAAGCATATTGACAGTACTTCTGTCCAATCACTATAAAGACATGTACCTGGGCTTAGAACGATGCTCGCTTCTTTCGAATAAAAGACCTGCTTGTAAGCCTTAAGATACAACGCACAGAGCTCCATTATTAAGCTTAGAACTACCTAACATCGCACTAGATATACTTTGCTGTAGCTTAGGGAGTTATTCTAGACAAGCATTAATACACAGACCATTGTTCCATTTGTCCTTACTTTTCTACTTCTCATCTAATTTTTCTGCTGACAAACCTTATGACTACTGCTTAGCTCCAATGACAGTTCTGCTGTCTCTGAGGCCTTCCTTTTGCAGCTTTCCCAAACCCCTCTGTTTTTGAGGATTCCCACAGGCAATCACCAACCAGATGGAGTGGAACAAGGGCAAGTGCTGGATTCAGCACCTGCAACAGGGCAATCCTGGTGGGTGTATAGACTGGGGAGGGAGCAAGAGGCTGGGAGAAGCACTGCAGAAAGGGACCCAGGCTCCTGGCCAATGGCAAGCTGAATGTGCATCAGCAGTGCCCTGGCAGCCAGGAGGGCCAAGCCTGTCCTGGGGTGCATCAGGCACAGTATCACCAGCTGGGCAAGGAAGGGGATTGTCTTGCTCTGCTCTGCTCTGCTCTGCTCTTCTCTGCTCTGCTCTGCTCTGCTCTGCTCTGGGGCGGAATCACCTTGGTATTAGAAAGTCCTCAAATGAGGTCTACAAAGACAGGACTCAAAGAAATGGCATGCAGCTGAGTCAGGGGAGGTTTAGGTTGGGTATCCGGAAAAAGTTTTTAACCAGAGAATGGCTGGGCACTGGAAGAGTCTTTCCAGGGAGTGGTCACACCATCACACCTGTCTGAGTTTGGGACATTGCTCTCAGGCATATGGTGTGATTCTCAAGGATGGCCCCAGGCAGGGCCAGGAGTTGGACTGATGATGATCCTGATGGGGTCCTTCCAATTCAACAGATTCAATGACTCAATGGTTCTGTCCTGGCCACTCAAGGTATATTGCTTGGTCTCATCAGATTTTGATCTGCTCTTGTTGGTCAGACTTTGTCCCTACTGGCTAATGATATTTATCACAAAAGACAAAGTGCCTTTTCTCAATTTTCTCAAGCAATTGGAACATGCGCCTTAGAATCCTAAAAAAGTCTTTTCTTTGAAACAACACTGTAGTGTTTTTCAGTGCCCAGTAGTCTTTCCAGATCTTAAGGAGAAAGAAGGCAAAATGAGGGGACGTATTACAATGAATGATTGTCAATTTTCCGGTTCTTTAGCAGTATATTTGTACTTCCACTATTCTTTGCTGTAAAATCATGGTTTTCTATAGTATCCAATTTTCTAGCAAGACACATTTCTGCAACTGAGCCCATCAGTCATTGTGAAAATATATTGTCAAAAGTACAAAACATATGAATAGGCAGTGACAAGTGAGGGAAAAAAGAAGTATGAGAAGCAGCTGCATGATACTAAAGTGAGACAAGAAGGAGGAGAAGGTGCTCCAGTTGACACAGCAAAGAATCCCCCACAGTCCCTGGAGGACCTCATCATCAAGCAGGTTGTCTCCCAGCAGTCCCTGGAGAACCGTGGAGGAACACAATGGAGCTCGTGGGGAGCTCCATTGCACAGCAGGTGAATGTGCTTTGAAGGAAGCTGCAGCTTGTGGAGGGAGGGAGGGCCAGAAAAGCATCCTTGACCTCTTGGAAGAGTGGAAGAGTACGTGCAAATCTTAAACAGCTGCTAACTCTAATCTATTCTCTTTCCACTTCTTGTCTTAGGTAAGTAAGAAGACAACCCAAGAATTAGAAGCCTAAATTCTTTTGCTTGAGGCTCCCATTCTTTCTGCCATTCTCTTAAAATTTAGTTTGAAGTAAAACTCATGATAAAGTTCTTAAGGCTTGATGTTCAGGCTTGTTTCAGAAAATAGGGAGTGCAAATAACTCTTGTCACTGTCATTTTTTTCATAGAAGGAAAAAAGGGAAATTACTGGTTTTCAAGGACTTACAGAAATCCATTGGTAACGGTGGTGAGACTGAAGAGTTTAATTAATCTGAAAAGAGAATGTCGTGGAGCTACCTCAGCGCTGTACAAGTTTTTTTACCAGGAAGTCTAGACTTTTAAACAGACTAAGGACACAATAGTTATCTCTGGGAATATTTTAGTATGTATAGTACATTCATCTTTAAATAGTTCTATCTGTTTGACAGTTATGACTTAGGCTTTAAATTTGATGTGAAAAGAAATATTTGTGATTCAGATCATTTCCATTTCTGAAGCATTTCAGTTGTTGACTGTTTTTGCTGTCTCCTGAGGGCGGGAAAATAGTCTTTGTACCAATACTGAAACAAACTAGATGGAAAAATTTGTTTTCCTCATTCTTTTCTGTCTATTTGAACAGGCACAGCAGCAAGACCACTGCTATGCGTCTGAGTGGCCCTTCCACTCCTGGAGGACAAACTTGTAGTGGCTAGTATGTTATTTGCACACATTTCTGATGCCGGCTGTTAACTGTTGTGCAGAAAGATCTGTCAACCTTTTTCACAGGAGGACACTTCTGAATTGCTTCACTTGTCTCTGAAGCAGAGAACTAAGCTGGCACTCCATTTCTGAGATCTTGCTGCGTTAGCCCCCAAACCCATTTCTTTCAAATGCCTTTTACTTTCAACCAAAGCACTTCATTACTTCATGATGTAATCTCTTGTTCTTAATGTTCGGGGGATTGTTTTAGACTGATAAGACCATATTGCAGTAAGCAGGTAGAACATCTATCTTAAGCAGTATCCATCACTTGGCTTTGGTTCATGTATCATAACATCTGCAAGGAATGTCATTTACAATCAATGGATGGGCTGGGGTAACGGGCCACAGGTTTAGGAATCTTTCTCCAATTAATTTTGCGTTAAAATTTAGCTCTTATCATTTCAATTGTGTCTTTATTAAAACAATCATCTATTTATTACCTGTACCACAATGAACTGTGTACCTGTACCACAGTCAACAGGGGTTGAGCATCCTACAACAATTCCAAGAAGAAGAATGGTCTGAGCCCCCAGTGCAGCACATGAAGTCTGTCATCAAGTCAGAGTCCCGCAGGCGTTTTCTCAGCCTGGAGAAGAGCAGACTCTGGGCAAATTGTTAGAGCAGCTCTCCAGTAGCTGAAGACAGCCTACCAGAAGGAGGCAAGTGAGCTACACAAGGGCACGGAGCAATAGGAAAAGTGTGGATGGCTTTAAAACCTGAAGAGTATAGGTTTCCTTTGGCTATTGGGAAGAAATTCCTTGCCAAGATGGTTGGGAGACACTAGAACATGTTGTGGGTGACCAATTCCTGGAAGTGATCAAGGCCAGCTTGAATGGGTCTTTGAGCTTAAGGCGGTCTAGTGGAAGGTGTCCCTGACAATGACATGGTGGGGAGGAGGTAGGTGAATTTAAGGTCCCTTCCAAAGCCAACCATTCCATTATTCTATGGTAATCATTCTGTACAGTAGCAGTAAGAAGTTGAAGCTAGAAATAACATATTCATGCTGAGAAACTGCTATCCAATGAGTTGAACTGTTTGGGTCACACATTTATGTGCCATTTAGCAATACTATATCTAATATCTAGTCCTCGCTCTTTATCATACACGCAAGTATTTTATCATCTTTAACGTTTCTGACATTTGGGAATTTTCTTCCCTTCTCTTTCTTTCTTTCTTTCTTTCTTTCTTTCTTTCTTTCTTTCTTTCTTTCTTTCTTTCTTTCTTTCTTTCTTTCTTTCTTTCTTTCTTTCTTTCTTTCTTTCTTTCTTTCTTTCTTTCTTTCTTTCTTTCTTTCTTTCTTTCTTTCTTTCTTTCTTTCTTTCTTTCTTTCTTTCTTTCTTTCTTTCTTTCTTTCTTTCTTTCTTTCCCCCTTTCCCCCTTTCCCCCTTTCCCCCTTTCCCCCTTTCCCCCTTTCCCTCTTTCCCTTGTTCCTTCTTTTTCCCTTCCTTTTCTTTCTTTTTCTTTCTTTCTTTCTTTCTTTTTCTTTCTCTCTTTCCTTCTTTCTTTTCTTTCCTTCCCCCACTTCCTTCCTTCACTGCCTTCCTTCCACTATGTCCTTCTTTCTGCCACATCCTTCTGCCACTTCCTTCCCTCCCTCCCTCCACTTTGATGTTAATTTGCAAACTGTCCAGTAGTTACAGGAAATTACTCTTCTTAAATATCATTTTGAAGCTTAGAAATGAATAACAAAATTGTGTCAAACCATGGCATTTAAAAGCCACCTGAAAGTGAGAACTAGCTATTGAAAAGACAAAAATACAAAAATGAAATGATGGAGTGGATGGTTTTAAGGGATATTCTTTGTATTGCTTTGCTACAAATGAGGATCTCAATTTTTACACCTTCTAAAAACACATCTTGAAACTTACTACTTTCCGTGACAAAAATATTTCCAAAACAAGGAAATTGATTTATGCAGATGGAAATATCATCTCCCAAATAGTCATCATCAAGTCCAAAAGATTACCCTGCTTTTACGTAGTAAGCTTTATGGAGATTTCTATTCTCACACAAACCAAGAAGAATCTTTCAAATGACTAGAAAATCTTTAAAAGCAAAATAACCTTGAAGAAAAAAGATCCAAAAAAGAGCCGGGAATTAGATACGTCCACACTTGTTACATGTTGGTTACTAATATTGGCTCTAGTTTGTTGGCGAGTACACTTCCCATTCACGCACGCACGCACCCCTCTTCCTCCTGCACACAGATGTGTGATATTGGGTCTCAAAGAATGGACTATTTTCTCTTAGATAGGTTTTGGTTCTCAAAGTCAAAGCGTAGTCTTCCTGGCTCTATTACCAGGATTTTGTTCCGGGAAGGGAATGTGCTTGTGCCTGTTAGAAATGGGGAGGAGGGGACAGAAAGCAAAGCCATTTGAAGACAACCTGCAGCATAACTAAGAAAGTGGGGTGCTTCTTGACTGCACAACAAAAGAAAGATCGGGAGTAAAATGGAGGAAAACTTGAGGTGCTGATAGAGTTTCTCCTTGTGACAGCTTTCAAACGGACAGAAAACAGCACTTCCTCATTCTCCTGCCTTTTCAATTCACATTAACATTGGAAGAAAAGGGGTTTTGGACAACTTTCTTTTGCTTCTTGCCTAACACTCTGCTGACATTCCGTGCAACTTCCAGAAAAAGATCCGGGATGCTTTTTGTACTGGGAGAGTTTCTCCTTGCGAGACCTAGTAGAAAAGCTTTTTGCTAAGATGTAGGCGACAAGAGACGCAGATTCAGAGATACGGAGCTCTCCGAAGGTAAGGACCGCTCCCGGGCGTCTTTCCGCAGAAGCCGTGCTCCGGAGCGCAGCGCGACCGGCACAATGCTCTGTGTGCAAAGAAGCGGCTTCTTCGCCTCCGGGAGACGGAGACCGCGGCCGCGTCTTTAAAAGCGAAGAAAAAAGTCGCACAACATGGGGATTGTGTGTGCAGCTCTCAAACCTAAAGAAAACAGTACCTTACCACTCTCCGGCCTTTTCCATTCACATTACCATTCCAAAAGAAGGAGTTTTGGACAACTTTCTTTTGCTTCTTGCTAAACACTCTGCAGACCTCCGTGCAACTTCTAGAACAAGAGCGGAGATGCTTTCCATACTGGCACAGTTGGTCCTTGCAAGACACAGTAAAAAAGCTTTTTGCTAAGTTTTATGTGACCAGAGAGGCAGAAGGCAGAGTAAAGAGCTCTCCGAAACTAAGCCCCCTGCCAGGGCGTCTTTCGTCAGAAGCCGCTCTCCGGAGATCACCGCCACCGGCACAATGCTCTGTGCGCGAAGAAGCCGCTTCTTCGCCTCCGGGAGATGGAGAGAACGGCCGCTTCCCAAAGGCGAAGATGCAAGCCGCAGCACACAGATATAGCGTGTGCAGCTTTGAAATTGATAGAAACGAGTACATTAGCATTCTCCTGCCGTTTCATTCACGTTATATTCGAATAAAAGGAGTTATGGGACACTATCTTTTTCATCTTCTTAAACACTCTGCAGTCCTCTGTGCAACTTTTAGAAGAAGATCGGGGATGTTTTCTTTCCTGGCAGAGTTTCTCTTTGCAAGATATGGTGGAAAAGCTTTTTGCTGTGTGTTGAGCGGCAAGACACGCAGAAGACGCAGATACGCAGCTCTCCGAAGCTAAGTGCCGGTCCACGGCTTCTTTCGGCAGAAGCCGCTCTTAGGTGCTCACCGCGACCGGCCCAATGCTCTGTGTGCAAAGAAGCCGCTTCTTCGCCTGCGGGAGAATCGGCGAGTGGCAGCTTCCCAAAGGCGAAGATGCAAGCCGCACCATGCAGGCACAGTGTGGGCTGCATTCAGACTTAGAGAAAACAGTACTTTACCACTCTCCTGCCTTTTCCATGGTTATTATATTGGAAAAGAACGAGTTTTGGACAACTACCTTTCATTCTTGCCAAACTCTTTGCAGACCTCCGTGCAAGCTTTAGAACAAGATTTTGGATGTTTTCTTTCCTGGCAGAGTTTCTCTTTGCAAGATATGGTGGAAAAGCTTTTTGCTGAGTGTAGAGCGGCAAGACACGCAGAAGACGCAGATACGCAGCTCTCCGAAGCTAAGTGCCGGTCCCGGGCTTCTTTCGGCACAAACTGCTCTCAGGAGCTCCCTGCGCTCGCCACAATGCTCAGTGTGCGAAGAAGCCGCTTCTTCGCCTCCGGGAGAATCGGCGAGCGGCAGCTTCCCAAAGGCGAAGATACAAGCTGCAGCACACAGGCACAGTGTGGGCAGCCTTCAGACTTAGAGAAAACAGTACTTTACCACTCTCCTGCCTTTTCCATTGTTATTATATTGGAAAAGAACGAGTTTTGGACAACTACCTTTCATTCTTGCCAAACTCTTTGCAGACCTCCGTGCAAGCTTTAGAACAAGATTTTGGATGTTTTCTTTCCTGGCAGAGTTTCTCTTTGCAAGATATGGTGGAAAAGCTTTTTGCTGAGTGTAGAGCGGCAAGACACGCAGAAGACGCAGATAGGCAGCTCTCCGAAGCTAAGTGCCGGTCCCGGGCTTCTTTCGGCACAAACCGCTCTCAGGAGCTCCCTGCGCTCGCCACAATGCTCTGTGTGCGAAGAAGCCGCTTCTTCGCCTCCGGGAGAATCGGCGAGCGGCAGCTTCCCAAAGGCGAAGATGCAAGCTGCAGCACGCAGGCACAGTGTGGGCAGCCTTCAGACTTAGAGAAAACAGTACTTTACCACTCTCCTGCCTTTTCCATGGTTATTCTATTGGAAAAGAACGAGTTTTGGACAACTACCTTTCATTCTTGCCAAACTCTTTGCAGACCCCCGTGCAAGCTTTAGAACAAGATTTTGGATGTTTTCTTTCCTGGCAGAGTTTCTCCTTGCAAGATATGGTGGAAAAGCTTTTTGCTGAGTGTAGAGCGGCAAGACACGCAGAAGACGCAGATACGCAGCTCTCCGAAGCTAAGTGCCGGTCCCGGGCTTCTTTCGGCACAAACCGCTCTCAGGAGCTCCCTGCGCTCGCCACAATGCTCTGTGTGCGAAGAAGCCGCTTCTTCGCCTCCGGGAGAATCGGCGAGCGGCAGCTTCCCAAAGGCGAAGATGCAAGCTGCAGCACACAGGCACAGTGTGGGCAGCCTTCAGACTTAGAGAAAACAGTACTTTACCACTCTCCTGCCTTTTCCATGGTTATTCTATTGGAAAAGAACGAGTTTTGGACAACTACCTTTCATTCTTGCCAAACGCTTTGCAGACCCCCGTGCAAGCTTTAGAACAAGATTTTGGATGTTTTCTTTCCTGGCAGAGTTTCTCCTTGCAAGATGTGGTGGAAAAGCTTTTTGCTGAGTGTAGAGCGGCAAGACACGCAGAAGACGCAGATACGCAGCTCTCCGAAGCTAAGTGCCGGTCCCGGGCTTCTTTCGGCACAAACCGCTCTCAGGAGCTCCCTGCGCTCGCCACAATGCTCTGTGTGCGAAGAAGCCGCTTCTTCGCCTCCGGGAGAATCGGCGAGCGGCAGCTTCCCAAAGGCGAAGATGCAAGCTGCAGCACACAGGCACAGTGTGGGCAGCATTCAGACTTAGAGAAAACAGAACTTTACCACTCTCCTGCCTTTTCCATGGTTATTCTATTGGAAAAGAACGAGTTTTGGACAACTACCTTTCATTCTTGCCAAACTCTTTGCAGACCCCCGTGCAAGCTTTAGAACAAGATTTTGGATGTTTTCTTTCCTGGCAGAGTTTCTCCTTGCAAGATATGGTGGAAAAGCTTTTTGCTGAGTGTAGAGCGGCAAGACACGCAGAAGACGCAGATACGCAGCTCTCCGAAGCTAAGTGCCGGTCCCGGGCTTCTTTCGGCACAAACCGCTCTCAGGAGCTCCCTGCGCTCGCCACAATGCTCTGTGTGCGAAGATGCCGCTTCTTCGCCTCCGGGAGAATCGGCGAGCGGCAGCTTCCCAAAGGCGAAGATGCAAGCTGCAGCACGCAGGCACAGTGTGGGCAGCCTTCAGACTTAGAGAAAACAGTACTTTACCACTCTCCTGCCTTTTCCATGGTTATTCTATTGGAAAAGAACGAGTTTTGGACAACTACCTTTCATTCTTGCCAAACTCTTTGCAGACCCCCGTGCAAGCTTTAGAACAAGATTTTGGATGTTTTCTTTCCTGGCAGAGTTTCTCCTTGCAAGATATGGTGGAAAAGCTTTTTGCTGAGTGTAGAGCTGCAAGACACGCAGAAGACGCAGATACGCAGCTCTCCGAAGCTAAGTGCCGGTCCCGGGCTTCTTTCGGCACAAACCGCTCTCAGGAGCTCCCTGCGCTCGCCACAATGCTCTGTGTGCGAAGAAGCCGCTTCTTCGCCTCCGGGAGAATCGGCGAGCGGCAGCTTCCCAAAGGCGAAGATGCAAGCTGCAGCACACAGGCACAGTGTGGGCAGCCTTCAGACTTAGAGAAAACAGTACTTTACCACTCTCCTGCCTTTTCCATGGTTATTCTATTGGAAAAGAACGAGTTTTGGACAACTATCTTTCATTCTTGCCAAACTCTTTGCAGACCCCCGTGCAAGCTATAGAACAAGATTTTGGATGTTTTCTTTCCTGGCAGAGTTTCTCCTTGCAAGATATGGTGGAAAAGCTTTTTGCTGAGTGTAGAGCTGCAAGACACGCAGAAGACGCAGATACGCAGCTCTCCGAAGCTAAGTGCCGGTCCCGGGCTTCTTTCGGCACAAACCGCTCTCAGGAGCTCCCTGCGCTCGCCACAATGCTCTGTGTGCGAAGAAGCCGCTTCTTCGCCTCCGGGAGAATCGGCGAGCGGCAGCTTCCCAAAGGCGAAGATGCAAGCTGCAGCACACAGGCACAGTGTGGGCAGCCTTCAGACTTAGAGAAAACAGTACTTTACCACTCTCCTGCCTTTTCCATGGTTATTCTATTGGAAAAGAACGAGTTTTGGACAACTATCTTTCATTCTTGCCAAACTCTTTGCAGACCTCCGTGCAAGCGTTAGAACAAGATTTTGGATGTTTTCTTTCCTGGCAGAGTTTCTCCTTGCAAGATATGGTGGAAAAGCTTTTTGCTGAGTGTAGAGCGGCAAGACACGCAGAAGACGCAGATACGCAGCTCTCCGAAGCTAAGTGCCGGTCCCGGGCTTCTTTCGGCACAAACCGCTCTCAGGAGCTCCCTGCGCTCGCCACAATGCTCTGTGTGCGAAGAAGCCGCTTCTTCGCCTCCGGGAGAATCGGCGAGCGGCAGCTTCCCAAAGGCGAAGATGCAAGCTGCAGCACGCAGGCACAGTGTGGGCAGCCTTCAGACTTAGAGAAAACAGTACTTTACCACTCTCCTGCCTTTTCCATGGTTATTCTATTGGAAAAGAACGAGTTTTGGACAACTACCTTTCATTCTTGCCAAACGCTTTGCAGACCCCCTTGCAAGCTTTAGAACAAGATTTTGGATGTTTTCTTTCCTGGCAGAGTTTCTCCTTGCAAGATATGGTGGAAAAGCTTTTTGCTGAGTGTAGAGCGGCAAGACACGCAGAAGACGCAGATACGCAGCTCTCCGAAGCTAAGTGCCGGTCCCGGGCTTCTTTCGGCACAAACCGCTCTCAGGAGCTCCCTGCGCTCGCCACAATGCTCTGTGTGCGAAGAAGCCGCTTCTTCGCCTCCGGGAGAATCGGCGAGCGGCAGCTTCCCAAAGGCGAAGATGCAAGCTGCAGCACACAGGCACAGTGTGGGCAGCCTTCAGACTTAGAGAAAACAGTACTTTACCACTCTCCTGCCTTTTCCATGGTTATTCTATTGGAAAAGAACGAGTTTTGGACAACTACCTTTCATTCTTGCCAAACTCTTTGCAGACCCCCGTGCAAGCTTTAGAACAAGATTTTGGATGTTTTCTTTCCTGGCAGAGTTTCTCCTTGCAAGATATGGTGGAAAAGCTTTTTGCTGAGTGTAGAGCGGCAAGACACGCAGAAGACGCAGATACGCAGCTCTCCGAAGCTAAGTGCCGGTCCCGGGCTTCTTTCGGCACAAACCGCTCTCAGGAGCTCCCTGCGCTCGCCACAATGCTCTGTGTGCGAAGAAGCCGCTTCTTCGCCTCCGGGAGAATCGGCGAGCGGCAGCTTCCCAAAGGCGAAGATGCAAGCTGCAGCACACAGGCACAGTGTGGGCAGCCTTCAAACTTAGAGAAAACAGTACTTTACCACTCTCCTGCCTTTTCCATGGTTATTCTATTGGAAAAGAACGAGTTTTGGACAACTACCTTTCATTCTTGCCAAACTCTTTGCAGACCCCCGTGCAAGCTTTAGAACAAGATTTTGGATGTTTTCTTTCCTGGCAGAGTTTCTCCTTGCAAGATATGGTGGAAAAGCTTTTTACTGAGTGTAGAGCGGCAAGACACGCAGAAGACGCAGATACGCAGCTCTCCGAAGCTAAGTGCCGGTCCCGGGCTTCTTTCGGCACAAACCGCTCTCAGGAGCTCCCTGCGCTCGCCACAATGCTCTGTGTGCGAAGAAGCCGCTTCTTCGCCTCCGGGAGAATCGGCGAGCGGCAGCTTCCCAAAGGCGAAGATGCAAGCTGCAGCACACAGGCACAGTGTGGGCAGCCTTCAGACTTAGAGAAAACAGTACTTTACCACTCTCCTGCCTTTTCCATGGTTATTCTATTGGAAAAGAACGAGTTTTGGACAACTACCTTTCATTCTTGCCAAACTCTTTGCAGACCCCCGTGCAAGCTTTAGAACAAGATTTTGGATGTTTTCTTTCCTGGCAGAGTTTCTCCTTGCAAGATATGGTGGAAAAGCTTTTTGCTGAGTGTAGAGCGGCAAGACACGCAGAAGACGCAGATACGCAGCTCTCCGAAGCTAAGTGCCGGTCCCGGGCTTCTTTCGGCACAAACCGCTCTCAGGAGCTCCCTGCGCTCGCCACAATGCTCTGTGTGCGAAGAAGCCGCTTCTTCGCCTCCGGGAGAATCGGCGAGCGGCAGCTTCCCAAAGGCGAAGATGCAAGCTGCAGCACACAGGCACAGTGTGGGCAGCCTTCAGACTTAGAGAAAACAGTACTTTACCACTCTCCTGCCTTTTCCATGGTTATTCTATTGGAAAAGAACGAGTTTTGGACAACTACCTTTCATTCTTGCCAAACTCTTTGCAGACCCCCGTGCAAGCTTTAGAACAAGATTTTGGATGTTTTCTTTCCTGGCAGAGTTTCTCCTTGCAAGATATGGTGGAAAAGCTTTTTGCTGAGTGTAGAGCAGCAAGACACGCAGAAGACGCAGATACGCAGCTCTCCGAAGCTAAGTGCCGGTCCCGGGCTTCTTTCGGCACAAACCGCTCTCAGGAGCTCCCTGCGCTCGCCACAATGCTCTGTGTGCGAAGAAGCCGCTTCTTCGCCTCCGGGAGAATCGGCGAGCGGCAGCTTCCCAAAGGCGAAGATGCAAGCTGCAGCACACAGGCACAGTGTGGGCAGCCTTCAGACTTAGAGAAAACAGTACTTTACCACTCTCCTGCCTTTTCCATGGTTATTCTATTGGAAAAGAACGAGTTTTGGACAACTATCTTTCATTCTTGCCAAACTCTTTGCAGACCCCCGTGCAAGCTATAGAACAAGATTTTGGATGTTTTCTTTCCTGGCAGAGTTTCTCCTTGCAAGATATGGTGGAAAAGCTTTTTGCTGAGTGTAGAGCTGCAAGACACGCAGAAGACGCAGATACGCAGCTCTCCGAAGCTAAGTGCCGGTCCCGGGCTTCTTTCGGCACAAACCGCTCTCAGGAGCTCCCTGCGCTCGCCACAATGCTCTGTGTGCGAAGAAGCCGCTTCTTCGCCTCCGGGAGAATCGGCGAGCGGCAGCTTCCCAAAGGCGAAGATGCAAGCTGCAGCACACAGGCACAGTGTGGGCAGCCTTCAGACTTAGAGAAAACAGTACTTTACCACTCTCCTGCCTTTTCCATGGTTATTCTATTGGAAAAGAACGAGTTTTGGACAACTATCTTTCATTCTTGCCAAACTCTTTGCAGACCTCCGTGCAAGCGTTAGAACAAGATTTTGGATGTTTTCTTTCCTGGCAGAGTTTCTCCTTGCAAGATATGGTGGAAAAGCTTTTTGCTGAGTGTAGAGCGGCAAGACACGCAGAAGACGCAGATACGCAGCTCTCCGAAGCTAAGTGCCGGTCCCGGGCTTCTTTCGGCACAAACCGCTCTCAGGAGCTCCCTGCGCTCGCCACAATGCTCTGTGTGCGAAGAAGCCGCTTCTTCGCCTCCGGGAGAATCGGCGAGCGGCAGCTTCCCAAAGGCGAAGATGCAAGCTGCAGCACGCAGGCACAGTGTGGGCAGCCTTCAGACTTAGAGAAAACAGTACTTTACCACTCTCCTGCCTTTTCCATGGTTATTCTATTGGAAAAGAACGAGTTTTGGACAACTACCTTTCATTCTTGCCAAACGCTTTGCAGACCCCCTTGCAAGCTTTAGAACAAGATTTTGGATGTTTTCTTTCCTGGCAGAGTTTCTCCTTGCAAGATATGGTGGAAAAGCTTTTTGCTGAGTGTAGAGCGGCAAGACACGCAGAAGACGCAGATACGCAGCTCTCCGAAGCTAAGTGCCGGTCCCGGGCTTCTTTCGGCACAAACCGCTCTCAGGAGCTCCCTGCGCTCGCCACAATGCTCTGTGTGCGAAGAAGCCGCTTCTTCGCCTCCGGGAGAATCGGCGAGCGGCAGCTTCCCAAAGGCGAAGATGCAAGCTGCAGCACACAGGCACAGTGTGGGCAGCCTTCAGACTTAGAGAAAACAGTACTTTACCACTCTCCTGCCTTTTCCATGGTTATTCTATTGGAAAAGAACGAGTTTTGGACAACTACCTTTCATTCTTGCCAAACTCTTTGCAGACCCCCGTGCAAGCTTTAGAACAAGATTTTGGATGTTTTCTTTCCTGGCAGAGTTTCTCCTTGCAAGATATGCTGGAAAAGCTTTTTGCTGAGTGTAGAGCGGCAAGACACGCAGAAGACGCAGATACGCAGCTCTCCGAAGCTAAGTGCCGGTCCCGGGCTTCTTTCGGCACAAACCGCTCTCAGGAGCTCCCTGCGCTCGCCACAATGCTCTGTGTGCGAAGAAGCCGCTTCTTCGCCTCCGGGAGAATCGGCGAGCGGCAGCTTCCCAAAGGCGAAGATGCAAGCTGCAGCACACAGGCACAGTGTGGGCAGCCTTCAAACTTAGAGAAAACAGTACTTTACCACTCTCCTGCCTTTTCCATGGTTATTCTATTGGAAAAGAACGAGTTTTGGACAACTACCTTTCATTCTTGCCAAACTCTTTGCAGACCCCCGTGCAAGCTTTAGAACAAGATTTTGGATGTTTTCTTTCCTGGCAGAGTTTCTCCTTGCAAGATATGGTGGAAAAGCTTTTTACTGAGTGTAGAGCGGCAAGACACGCAGAAGACGCAGATACGCAGCTCTCCGAAGCTAAGTGCCGGTCCCGGGCTTCTTTCGGCACAAACCGCTCTCAGGAGCTCCCTGCGCTCGCCACAATGCTCTGTGTGCGAAGAAGCCGCTTCTTCGCCTCCGGGAGAATCGGCGAGCGGCAGCTTCCCAAAGGCGAAGATGCAAGCTGCAGCACACAGGCACAGTGTGGGCAGCCTTCAGACTTAGAGAAAACAGAACTTTACCACTCTCCTGCCTTTTCCATGGTTATTCTATTGGAAAAGAACGAGTTTTGGACAACTACCTTTCATTCTTGCCAAACTCTTTGCAGACCCCCGTGCAAGCTTTAGAACAAGATTTTGGATGTTTTCTTTCCTGGCAGAGTTTCTCCTTGCAAGATATGGTGGAAAAGCTTTTTGCTGAGTGTAGAGCGGCAAGACACGCAGAAGACGCAGATACGCAGCTCTCCGAAGCTAAGTGCCGGTCCCGGGCTTCTTTCGGCACAAACCGCTCTCAGGAGCTCCCTGCGCTCGCCACAATGCTCTGTGTGCGAAGATGCCGCTTCTTCGCCTCCGGGAGAATCGGCGAGCGGCAGCTTCCCAAAGGCGAAGATGCAAGCTGCAGCACGCAGGCACAGTGTGGGCAGCCTTCAGACTTAGAGAAAACAGTACTTTACCACTCTCCTGCCTTTTCCATGGTTATTCTATTGGAAAAGAACGAGTTTTGGACAACTACCTTTCATTCTTGCCAAACTCTTTGCAGACCCCCGTGCAAGCTTTAGAACAAGATTTTGGATGTTTTCTTTCCTGGCAGAGTTTCTCCTTGCAAGATATGGTGGAAAAGCTTTTTGCTGAGTGTAGAGCTGCAAGACACGCAGAAGACGCAGATACGCAGCTCTCCGAAGCTAAGTGCCGGTCCCGGGCTTCTTTCGGCACAAACCGCTCTCAGGAGCTCCCTGCGCTCGCCACAATGCTCTGTGTGCGAAGAAGCCGCTTCTTCGCCTCCGGGAGAATCGGCGAGCGGCAGCTTCCCAAAGGCGAAGATGCAAGCTGCAGCACACAGGCACAGTGTGGGCAGCCTTCAGACTTAGAGAAAACAGTACTTTACCACTCTCCTGCCTTTTCCATGGTTATTCTATTGGAAAAGAACGAGTTTTGGACAACTATCTTTCATTCTTGCCAAACTCTTTGCAGACCCCCGTGCAAGCTATAGAACAAGATTTTGGATGTTTTCTTTCCTGGCAGAGTTTCTCCTTGCAAGATATGGTGGAAAAGCTTTTTGCTGAGTGTAGAGCTGCAAGACACGCAGAAGACGCAGATACGCAGCTCTCCGAAGCTAAGTGCCGGTCCCGGGCTTCTTTCGGCACAAACCGCTCTCAGGAGCTCCCTGCGCTCGCCACAATGCTCTGTGTGCGAAGAAGCCGCTTCTTCGCCTCCGGGAGAATCGGCGAGCGGCAGCTTCCCAAAGGCGAAGATGCAAGCTGCAGCACACAGGCACAGTGTGGGCAGCCTTCAGACTTAGAGAAAACAGTACTTTACCACTCTCCTGCCTTTTCCATGGTTATTCTATTGGAAAAGAACGAGTTTTGGACAACTATCTTTCATTCTTGCCAAACTCTTTGCAGACCTCCGTGCAAGCGTTAGAACAAGATTTTGGATGTTTTCTTTCCTGGCAGAGTTTCTCCTTGCAAGATATGGTGGAAAAGCTTTTTGCTGAGTGTAGAGCGGCAAGACACGCAGAAGACGCAGATACGCAGCTCTCCGAAGCTAAGTGCCGGTCCCGGGCTTCTTTCGGCACAAACCGCTCTCAGGAGCTCCCTGCGCTCGCCACAATGCTCTGTGTGCGAAGAAGCCGCTTCTTCGCCTCCGGGAGAATCGGCGAGCGGCAGCTTCCCAAAGGCGAAGATGCAAGCTGCAGCACGCAGGCACAGTGTGGGCAGCCTTCAGACTTAGAGAAAACAGTACTTTACCACTCTCCTGCCTTTTCCATGGTTATTCTATTGGAAAAGAACGAGTTTTGGACAACTACCTTTCATTCTTGCCAAACGCTTTGCAGACCCCCTTGCAAGCTTTAGAACAAGATTTTGGATGTTTTCTTTCCTGGCAGAGTTTCTCCTTGCAAGATATGGTGGAAAAGCTTTTTGCTGAGTGTAGAGCGGCAAGACACGCAGAAGACGCAGATACGCAGCTCTCCGAAGCTAAGTGCCGGTCCCGGGCTTCTTTCGGCACAAACCGCTCTCAGGAGCTCCCTGCGCTCGCCACAATGCTCTGTGTGCGAAGAAGCCGCTTCTTCGCCTCCGGGAGAATCGGCGAGCGGCAGCTTCCCAAAGGCGAAGATGCAAGCTGCAGCACACAGGCACAGTGTGGGCAGCCTTCAGACTTAGAGAAAACAGTACTTTACCACTCTCCTGCCTTTTCCATGGTTATTCTATTGGAAAAGAACGAGTTTTGGACAACTACCTTTCATTCTTGCCAAACTCTTTGCAGACCCCCGTGCAAGCTTTAGAACAAGATTTTGGATGTTTTCTTTCCTGGCAGAGTTTCTCCTTGCAAGATATGGTGGAAAAGCTTTTTGCTGAGTGTAGAGCGGCAAGACACGCAGAAGACGCAGATACGCAGCTCTCCGAAGCTAAGTGCCGGTCCCGGGCTTCTTTCGGCACAAACCGCTCTCAGGAGCTCCCTGCGCTCGCCACAATGCTCTGTGTGCGAAGAAGCCGCTTCTTCGCCTCCGGGAGAATCGGCGAGCGGCAGCTTCCCAAAGGCGAAGATGCAAGCTGCAGCACACAGGCACAGTGTGGGCAGCCTTCAAACTTAGAGAAAACAGTACTTTACCACTCTCCTGCCTTTTCCATGGTTATTCTATTGGAAAAGAACGAGTTTTGGACAACTACCTTTCATTCTTGCCAAACTCTTTGCAGACCCCCGTGCAAGCTTTAGAACAAGATTTTGGATGTTTTCTTTCCTGGCAGAGTTTCTCCTTGCAAGATATGGTGGAAAAGCTTTTTACTGAGTGTAGAGCGGCAAGACACGCAGAAGACGCAGATACGCAGCTCTCCGAAGCTAAGTGCCGGTCCCGGGCTTCTTTCGGCACAAACCGCTCTCAGGAGCTCCCTGCGCTCGCCACAATGCTCTGTGTGCGAAGAAGCCGCTTCTTCGCCTCCGGGAGAATCGGCGAGCGGCAGCTTCCCAAAGGCGAAGATGCAAGCTGCAGCACACAGGCACAGTGTGGGCAGCCTTCAGACTTAGAGAAAACAGTACTTTACCACTCTCCTGCCTTTTCCATGGTTATTCTATTGGAAAAGAACGAGTTTTGGACAACTACCTTTCATTCTTGCCAAACTCTTTGCAGACCCCCGTGCAAGCTTTAGAACAAGATTTTGGATGTTTTCTTTCCTGGCAGAGTTTCTCCTTGCAAGATATGGTGGAAAAGCTTTTTGCTGAGTGTAGAGCGGCAAGACACGCAGAAGACGCAGATACGCAGCTCTCCGAAGCTAAGTGCCGGTCCCGGGCTTCTTTCGGCACAAACCGCTCTCAGGAGCTCCCTGCGCTCGCCACAATGCTCTGTGTGCGAAGAAGCCGCTTCTTCGCCTCCGGGAGAATCGGCGAGCGGCAGCTTCCCAAAGGCGAAGATGCAAGCTGCAGCACACAGGCACAGTGTGGGCAGCCTTCAGACTTAGAGAAAACAGTACTTTACCACTCTCCTGCCTTTTCCATGGTTATTCTATTGGAAAAGAACGAGTTTTGGACAACTACCTTTCATTCTTGCCAAACTCTTTGCAGACCCCCGTGCAAGCTTTAGAACAAGATTTTGGATGTTTTCTTTCCTGGCAGAGTTTCTCCTTGCAAGATATGGTGGAAAAGCTTTTTGCTGAGTGTAGAGCAGCAAGACACGCAGAAGACGCAGATACGCAGCTCTCCGAAGCTAAGTGCCGGTCCCGGGCTTCTTTCGGCACAAACCGCTCTCAGGAGCTCCCTGCGCTCGCCACAATGCTCTGTGTGCGAAGAAGCCGCTTCTTCGCCTCCGGGAGAATCGGCGAGCGGCAGCTTCCCAAAGGCGAAGATGCAAGCTGCAGCACACAGGCACAGTGTGGGCAGCCTTCAGACTTAGAGAAAACAGTACTTTACCACTCTCCTGCCTTTTCCATGGTTATTCTATTGGAAAAGAACGAGTTTTGGACAACTATCTTTCATTCTTGCCAAACTCTTTGCAGACCCCCGTGCAAGCTATAGAACAAGATTTTGGATGTTTTCTTTCCTGGCAGAGTTTCTCCTTGCAAGATATGGTGGAAAAGCTTTTTGCTGAGTGTAGAGCTGCAAGACACGCAGAAGACGCAGATACGCAGCTCTCCGAAGCTAAGTGCCGGTCCCGGGCTTCTTTCGGCACAAACCGCTCTCAGGAGCTCCCTGCGCTCGCCACAATGCTCTGTGTGCGAAGAAGCCGCTTCTTCGCCTCCGGGAGAATCGGCGAGCGGCAGCTTCCCAAAGGCGAAGATGCAAGCTGCAGCACACAGGCACAGTGTGGGCAGCCTTCAGACTTAGAGAAAACAGTACTTTACCACTCTCCTGCCTTTTCCATGGTTATTCTATTGGAAAAGAACGAGTTTTGGACAACTATCTTTCATTCTTGCCAAACTCTTTGCCGACCTCCGTGCAAGCGTTAGAACAAGATTTTGGATGTTTTCTTTCCTGGCAGAGTTTCTCCTTGCAAGATATGGTGGAAAAGCTTTTTGCTGAGTGTAGAGCGGCAAGACACGCAGAAGACGCAGATACGCAGCTCTCCGAAGCTAAGTGCCGGTCCCGGGCTTCTTTCGGCACAAACCGCTCTCAGGAGCTCCCTGCGCTCGCCACAATGCTCTGTGTGCGAAGAAGCCGCTTCTTCGCCTCCGGGAGAATCGGCGAGCGGCAGCTTCCCAAAGGCGAAGATGCAAGCTGCAGCACGCAGGCACAGTGTGGGCAGCCTTCAGACTTAGAGAAAACAGTACTTTACCACTCTCCTGCCTTTTCCATGGTTATTCTATTGGAAAAGAACGAGTTTTGGACAACTACCTTTCATTCTTGCCAAACGCTTTGCAGACCCCCTTGCAAGCTTTAGAACAAGATTTTGGATGTTTTCTTTCCTGGCAGAGTTTCTCCTTGCAAGATATGGTGGAAAAGCTTTTTGCTGAGTGTAGAGCGGCAAGACACGCAGAAGACGCAGATACGCAGCTCTCCGAAGCTAAGTGCCGGTCCCGGGCTTCTTTCGGCACAAACCGCTCTCAGGAGCTCCCTGCGCTCGCCACAATGCTCTGTGTGCGAAGAAGCCGCTTCTTCGCCTCCGGGAGAATCGGCGAGCGGCAGCTTCCCAAAGGCGAAGATGCAAGCTGCAGCACACAGGCACAGTGTGGGCAGCCTTCAGACTTAGAGAAAACAGTACTTTACCACTCTCCTGCCTTTTCCATGGTTATTCTATTGGAAAAGAACGAGTTTTGGACAACTACCTTTCATTCTTGCCAAACTCTTTGCAGACCCCCGTGCAAGCTTTAGAACAAGATTTTGGATGTTTTCTTTCCTGGCAGAGTTTCTCCTTGCAAGATATGGTGGAAAAGCTTTTTGCTGAGTGTAGAGCGGCAAGACACGCAGAAGACGCAGATACGCAGCTCTCCGAAGCTAAGTGCCGGTCCCGGGCTTCTTTCGGCACAAACCGCTCTCAGGAGCTCCCTGCGCTCGCCACAATGCTCTGTGTGCGAAGAAGCCGCTTCTTCGCCTCCGGGAGAATCGGCGAGCGGCAGCTTCCCAAAGGCGAAGATGCAAGCTGCAGCACACAGGCACAGTGTGGGCAGCCTTCAAACTTAGAGAAAACAGTACTTTACCACTCTCCTGCCTTTTCCATGGTTATTCTATTGGAAAAGAACGAGTTTTGGACAACTACCTTTCATTCTTGCCAAACTCTTTGCAGACCCCCGTGCAAGCTTTAGAACAAGATTTTGGATGTTTTCTTTCCTGGCAGAGTTTCTCCTTGCAAGATATGGTGGAAAAGCTTTTTACTGAGTGTAGAGCGGCAAGACACGCAGAAGACGCAGATACGCAGCTCTCCGAAGCTAAGTGCCGGTCCCGGGCTTCTTTCGGCACAAACCGCTCTCAGGAGCTCCCTGCGCTCGCCACAATGCTCTGTGTGCGAAGAAGCCGCTTCTTCGCCTCCGGGAGAATCGGCGAGCGGCAGCTTCCCAAAGGCGAAGATGCAAGCTGCAGCACACAGGCACAGTGTGGGCAGCCTTCAGACTTAGAGAAAACAGTACTTTACCACTCTCCTGCCTTTTCCATGGTTATTCTATTGGAAAAGAACGAGTTTTGGACAACTACCTTTCATTCTTGCCAAACTCTTTGCAGACCCCCGTGCAAGCTTTAGAACAAGATTTTGGATGTTTTCTTTCCTGGCAGAGTTTCTCCTTGCAAGATATGGTGGAAAAGCTTTTTGCTGAGTGTAGAGCGGCAAGACACGCAGAAGACGCAGATACGCAGCTCTCCGAAGCTAAGTGCCGGTCCCGGGCTTCTTTCGGCACAAACCGCTCTCAGGAGCTCCCTGCGCTCGCCACAATGCTCTGTGTGCGAAGAAGCCGCTTCTTCGCCTCCGGGAGAATCGGCGAGCGGCAGCTTCCCAAAGGCGAAGATGCAAGCTGCAGCACACAGGCACAGTGTGGGCAGCCTTCAGACTTAGAGAAAACAGTACTTTACCACTCTCCTGCCTTTTCCATGGTTATTCTATTGGAAAAGAACGAGTTTTGGACAACTACCTTTCATTCTTGCCAAACTCTTTGCAGACCCCCGTGCAAGCTTTAGAACAAGATTTTGGATGTTTTCTTTCCTGGCAGAGTTTCTCCTTGCAAGATATGGTGGAAAAGCTTTTTGCTGAGTGTAGAGCAGCAAGACACGCAGAAGACGCAGATACGCAGCTCTCCGAAGCTAAGTGCCGGTCCCGGGCTTCTTTCGGCACAAACCGCTCTCAGGAGCTCCCTGCGCTCGCCACAATGCTCTGTGTGCGAAGAAGCCGCTTCTTCGCCTCCGGGAGAATCGGCGAGCGGCAGCTTCCCAAAGGCGAAGATGCAAGCTGCAGCACGCAGGCACAGTGTGGGCAGCCTTCAGACTTAGAGAAAACAGTACTTTACCACTCTCCTGCCTTTTCCATGGTTATTCTATTGGAAAAGAACGAGTTTTGGACAACTACCTTTCATTCTTGCCAAACGCTTTGCAGACCCCCTTGCAAGCTTTAGAACAAGATTTTGGATGTTTTCTTTCCTGGCAGAGTTTCTCCTTGCAAGATATGGTGGAAAAGCTTTTTGCTGAGTGTAGAGCGGCAAGACACGCAGAAGACGCAGATAGGCAGCTCTCCGAAGCTAAGTGCCGGTCCCGGGCTTCTTTCGGCACAAACCGCTCTCAGGAGCTCCCTGCGCTCGCCACAATGCTCTGTGTGCGAAGAAGCCGCTTCTTCGCCTCCGGGAGAATCGGCGAGCGGCAGCTTCCCAAAGGCGAAGATGCAAGCTGCACCACACAGGCACAGTGTGGGCAGCCTTCAGACTTAGAGAAAACAGTACTTTACCACTCTCCTGCCTTTTCCATGGTTATTCTATTGGAAAAGAACGAGTTTTGGACAACTACCTTTCATTCTTGCCAAACTCTTTGCAGACCCCCGTGCAAGCTTTAGAAGAAGATTTTGGATGTTTTCTTTCCTGGCAGAGTTTCTCCTTGCAAGATATGGTGGAAAAGCTTTTTGCTGAGTGTAGAGCGGCAAGACACGCAGAAGACGCAGATACGCAGCTCTCCGAAGCTAAGTGCCGGTCCCGGGCTTCTTTCGGCACAAACCGCTCTCAGGAGCTCCCTGCGCTCGCCACAATGCTCTGTGTGCGAAGAAGCCGCTTCTTCGCCTCCGGGAGAATCGGCGAGCGGCAGCTTCCCAAAGGCGAAGATGCAAGCTGCAGCACACAGGCACAGTGTGGGCAGCCTTCAGACTTAGAGAAAACAGTACTTTACCACTCTCCTGCCTTTTCCATGGTTATTCTATTGGAAAAGAACGAGTTTTGGACAACTACCTTTCATTCTTGCCAAACTCTTTGCAGACCCCCGTGCAAGCTTTAGAACAAGATTTTGGATGTTTTCTTTCCTGGCAGAGTTTCTCCTTGCAAGATATGGTGGAAAAGCTTTTTGCTGAGTGTAGAGCGGCAAGACACGCAGAAGACGCAGATACGCAGCTCTCCGAAGCTAAGTGCCGGTCCCGGGCTTCTTTCGGCACAAACCGCTCTCAGGAGCTCCCTGCGCTCGCCACAATGCTCTGTGTGCGAAGAAGCCGCTTCTTCGCCTCCGGGAGAATCGGCGAGCGGCAGCTTCCCAAAGGCGAAGATGCAAGCTGCAGCACACAGGCACAGTGTGGGCAGCCTTCAGACTTAGAGAAAACAGTACTTTACCACTCTCCTGCCTTTTCCATGGTTATTCTATTGGAAAAGAACGAGTTTTGGACAACTACCTTTCATTCTTGCCAAACTCTTTGCAGACCCCCGTGCAAGCTTTAGAAGAAGATTTTGGATGTTTTCTTTCCTGGCAGAGTTTCTCCTTGCAAGATATGGTGGAAAAGCTTTTTGCTGAGTGTAGAGCGGCAAGACACGCAGAAGACGCAGATACGCAGCTCTCCGAAGCTAAGTGCCGGTCCCGGGCTTCTTTCGGCACAAACCGCTCTCAGGAGCTCCCTGCGCTCGCCACAATGCTCTGTGTGCGAAGAAGCCGCTTCTTCGCCTCCGGGAGAATCGGCGAGCGGCAGCTTCCCAAAGGCGAAGATGCAAGCTGCAGCACACAGGCACAGTGTGGGCAGCCTTCAGACTTAGAGAAAACAGTACTTTACCACTCTCCTGCCTTTTCCATGGTTATTCTATTGGAAAAGAACGAGTTTTGGACAACTACCTTTCATTCTTGCCAAACTCTTTGCAGACCCCCGTGCAAGCTTTAGAACAAGATTTTGGATGTTTTCTTTCCTGGCAGAGTTTCTCCTTGCAAGATATGGTGGAAAAGCTTTTTGCTGAGTGTAGAGCGGCAAGACACGCAGAAGACGCAGATACGCAGCTCTCCGAAGCTAAGTGCCGGTCCCGGGCTTCTTTCGGCACAAACCGCTCTCAGGAGCTCCCTGCGCTCGCCACAATGCTCTGTGTGCGAAGAAGCCGCTTCTTCGCCTCCTGGAGAATCGGCGAGCGGCAGCTTCCCAAAGGCGAAGATGCAAGCTGCAGCACACAGGCACAGTGTGGGCAGCCTTCAGACTTCGAGAAAACAGTACTTTACCACTCTCCTGCCTTTTCCATGGTTATTCTATTGGAAAAGAACGAGTTTTGGACAACTACCTTTCATTCTTGCCAAACTCTTTGCAGACCCCCGTGCAAGCTTTAGAAGAAGATTTTGGATGTTTTCTTTCCTGGCAGAGTTTCTCCTTGCAAGATATGGTGGAAAAGCTTTTTGCTGAGTGTAGAGCGGCAAGACACGCAGAAGACGCAGATACGCAGCTCTCCGAAGCTAAGTGCCGGTCCCGGGCTTCTTTCGGCACAAACCGCTCTCAGGAGCTCCCTGCGCTCGCCACAATGCTCTGTGTGCGAAGAAGCCGCTTCTTCGCCTCCGGGAGAATCGGCGAGCGGCAGCTTCCCAAAGGCGAAGATGCAAGCTGCAGCACACAGGCACAGTGTGGGCAGCCTTCAGACTTAGAGAAAACAGTACTTTACCACTCTCCTGCCTTTTCCATGGTTATTCTATTGGAAAAGAACGAGTTTTGGACAACTACCTTTCATTCTTGCCAAACTCTTTGCAGACCCCCGTGCAAGCTTTAGAAGAAGATTTTGGATGTTTTCTTTCCTGGCAGAGTTTCTCCTTGCAAGATATGGTGGAAAAGCTTTTTGCTGAGTGTAGAGCGGCAAGACACGCAGAAGACGCAGATACGCAGCTCTCCAAAGCTAAGTGCCGGTCCCGGGCTTCTTTCGGCACAAACCGCTCTCAGGAGCTCCCTGCGCTCGCCACAATGCTCTGTGTGCGAAGAAGCCGCTTCTTCGCCTCCGGGAGAATCGGCGAGCGGCAGCTTCCCAAAGGCGAAGATGCAAGCTGCAGCACACAGGCACAGTGTGGGCAGCCTTCAGACTTAGAGAAAACAGTACTTTACCACTCTCCTGCCTTTTCCATGGTTATTCTATTGGAAAAGAACGAGTTTTGGACAACTACCTTTCATTCTTGCCAAACGCTTTGCAGACCCCCTTGCAAGCTTTAGAACAAGATTTTGGATGTTTTCTTTCCTGGCAGAGTTTCTCCTTGCAAGATATGGTGGAAAAGCTTTTTGCTGAGTGTAGAGCGGCAAGACACGCAGAAGACGCAGATACGCAGCTCTCCGAAGCTAAGTGCCGGTCCCGGGCTTCTTTCGGCACAAACCGCTCTCAGGAGCTCCCTGCGCTCGCCACAATGCTCTGTGTGCGAAGAAGCCGCTTCTTCGCCTCCGGGAGAATCGGCGAGCGGCAGCTTCCCAAAGGCGAAGATGCAAGCTGCACCACACAGGCACAGTGTGGGCAGCCTTCAGACTTAGAGAAAACAGTACTTTACCACTCTCCTGCCTTTTCCATGGTTATTCTATTGGAAAAGAACGAGTTTTGGACAACTACCTTTCATTCTTGCCAAACTCTTTGCAGACCCCCGTGCAAGCTTTAGAAGAAGATTTTGGATGTTTTCTTTCCTGGCAGAGTTTCTCCTTGCAAGATATGGTGGAAAAGCTTTTTGCTGAGTGTAGAGCGGCAAGACACGCAGAAGACGCAGATACGCAGCTCTCCGAAGCTAAGTGCCGGTCCCGGGCTTCTTTCGGCACAAACCGCTCTCAGGAGCTCCCTGCGCTCGCCACAATGCTCTGTGTGCGAAGAAGCCGCTTCTTCGCCTCCGGGAGAATCGGCGAGCGGCAGCTTCCCAAAGGCGAAGATGCAAGCTGCAGCACACAGGCACAGTGTGGGCAGCCTTCAGACTTAGAGAAAACAGTACTTTACCACTCTCCTGCCTTTTCCATGGTTATTCTATTGGAAAAGAACGAGTTTTGGACAACTACCTTTCATTCTTGCCAAACTCTTTGCAGACCCCCGTGCAAGCTTTAGAAGAAGATTTTGGATGTTTTCTTTCCTGGCAGAGTTTCTCCTTGCAAGATATGGTGGAAAAGCTTTTTGCTGAGTGTAGAGCGGCAAGACACGCAGAAGACGCAGATACGCAGCTCTCCGAAGCTAAGTGCCGGTCCCGGGCTTCTTTCGGCACAAACCGCTCTCAGGAGCTCCCTGCGCTCGCCACAATGCTCTGTGTGCGAAGAAGCCGCTTCTTCGCCTCCGGGAGAATCGGCGAGCGGCAGCTTCCCAAAGGCGAAGATGCAAGCTGCAGCACACAGGCACAGTGTGGGCAGCCTTCAGACTTAGAGAAAACAGTACTTTACCACTCTCCTGCCTTTTCCATGGTTATTCTATTGGAAAAGAACGAGTTTTGGACAACTACCTTTCATTCTTGCCAAACTCTTTGCAGACCCCCGTGCAAGCTTTAGAACAAGATTTTGGATGTTTTCTTTCCTGGCAGAGTTTCTCCTTGCAAGATATGGTGGAAAAGCTTTTTGCTGAGTGTAGAGCGGCAAGACACGCAGAAGACGCAGATACGCAGCTCTCCGAAGCTAAGTGCCGGTCCCGGGCTTCTTTCGGCACAAACCGCTCTCAGGAGCTCCCTGCGCTCGCCACAATGCTCTGTGTGCGAAGAAGCCGCTTCTTCGCCTCCGGGAGAATCGGCGAGCGGCAGCTTCCCAAAGGCGAAGATGCAAGCTGCAGCACGCAGGCACAGTGTGGGCAGCCTTCAGACTTAGAGAAAACAGTACTTTACCACTCTCCTGCCTTTTCCATGGTTATTCTATTGGAAAAGAACGAGTTTTGGACAACTACCTTTCATTCTTGCCAAACTCTTTGCAGACCCCCGTGCAAGCTTTAGAAGAAGATTTTGGATGTTTTCTTTCCTGGCAGAGTTTCTCCTTGCAAGATATGGTGGAAAAGCTTTTTGCTGAGTGTAGAGCGGCAAGACACGCAGAAGACGCAGATACGCAGCTCTCCGAAGCTAAGTGCCGGTGCCGGGCTTCTTTCGGCACAAACCGCTCTCAGGAGCTCCCTGCGCTCGCCACAATGCTCTGTGTGCGAAGAAGCCGCTTCTTCGCCTCCTGGAGAATCGGCGAGCGGCAGCTTCCCAAAGGCGAAGATGCAAGCTGCAGCACACAGGCACAGTGTGGGCAGCCTTCAGACTTCGAGAAAACAGTACTTTACCACTCTCCTGCCTTTTCCATGGTTATTCTATTGGAAAAGAACGAGTTTTGGACAACTACCTTTCATTCTTGCCAAACTCTTTGCAGACCCCCGTGCAAGCTTTAGAACAAGATTTTGGATGTTTTCTTTCCTGGCAGAGTTTCTCCTTGCAAGATATGGTGGAAAAGCTTTTTGCTGAGTGTAGAGCGGCAAGACACGCAGAAGACGCAGATACGCAGCTCTCCGAAGCTAAGTGCCGGTCCCGGGCTTCTTTCGGCACAAACCGCTCTCAGGAGCTCCCTGCGCTCGCCACAATGCTCTGTGTGCGAAGAAGCCGCTTCTTCGCCTCCGGGAGAATCGGCGAGCGGCAGCTTCCCAAAGGCGAAGATGCAAGCTGCAGCACACAGGCACAGTGTGGGCAGCCTTCAGACTTAGAGAAAACAGTACTTTACCACTCTCCTGCCTTTTCCATGGTTATTCTATTGGAAAAGAACGAGTTTTGGACAACTACCTTTCATTCTTGCCAAACTCTTTGCAGACCCCCGTGCAAGCTTTAGAAGAAGATTTTGGATGTTTTCTTTCCTGGCAGAGTTTCTCCTTGCAAGATATGGTGGAAAAGCTTTTTGCTGAGTGTAGAGCGGCAAGACACGCAGAAGACGCAGATACGCAGCTCTCCGAAGCTAAGTGCCGGTCCCGGGCTTCTTTCGGCACAAACCGCTCTCAGGAGCTCCCTGCGCTCGCCACAATGCTCTGTGTGCGAAGAAGCCGCTTCTTCGCCTGCGGGAGAATCGGCGAGCGGCAGCTTCCCAAAGGCGAAGATGCAAGCTGCAGCACACAGGCACAGTGTGGGCAGCCTTCAGACTTCGAGAAAACAGTACTTTACCACTCTCCTGCCTTTTCCATGGTTATTCTATTGGAAAAGAACGAGTTTTGGACAACTACCTTTCATTCTTGCCAAACTCTTTGCAGACCCCCGTGCAAGCTTTAGAACAAGATTTTGGATGTTTTCTTTCCTGGCAGAGTTTCTCCTTGCAAGATATGGTGGAAAAGCTTTTTGCTGAGTGTAGAGCGGCAAGACATGCAGAAGACGCAGATACGCAGCTCTCCGAAGCTAAGTGCCGGTCCCGGGCTTCTTTCGGCACAAACCGCTCTCAGGAGCTCCCTGCGCTCGCCACAATGCTCTGTGTGCGAAGAAGCCGCTTCTTCGCCTCCGGGAGAATCGGCGAGCGGCAGCTTCCCAAAGGCGAAGATGCAAGCTGCAGCACGCAGGCACAGTGTGGGCAGCCTTCAGACTTAGAGAAAACAGTACTTTACCACTCTCCTGCCTTTTCCATGGTTATTCTATTGGAAAAGAACGAGTTTTGGACAACTACCTTTCATTCTTGCCAAACTCTTTGCAGACCCCCGTGCAAGCTTTAGAACAAGATTTTGGATGTTTTCTTTCCTGGCAGAGTTTCTCCTTGCAAGATATGGTGGAAAAGCTTTTTGCTGAGTGTAGAGCGGCAAGACACGCAGAAGACGCAGATACGCAGCTCTCCGAAGCTAAGTGCCGGTCCCGGGCTTCTTTCAGCACAAACCGCTCTCAGGAGCTCCCTGCGCTCGCCACAATGCTCTGTGTGTGAAGAAGCCGCTTCTTCGCCTCCGGGAGAATCGGCGAGCGGCAGCTTCCCAAAGGCGAAGATGCAAGCTGCAGCACGCAGGCACAGTGTGGGCAGCCTTCAGACTTAGAGAAAACAGTACTTTACCACTCTCCTGCCTTTTCCATGGTTATTCTATTGGAAAAGAACGAGTTTTGGACAACTACCTTTCATTCTTGCCAAACGCTTTGCAGACCCCCTTGCAAGCTTTAGAACAAGATTTTGGATGTTTTCTTTCCTGGCAGAGTTTCTCCTTGCAAGATATGGTGGAAAAGCTTTTTGCTGAGTGTAGAGCGGCAAGACACGCAGAAGACGCAGATAGGCAGCTCTCCGAAGCTAAGTGCCGGTCCCGGGCTTCTTTCGGCACAAACCGCTCTCAGGAGCTCCCTGCGCTCGCCACAATGCTCTGTGTGCGAAGAAGCCGCTTCTTCGCCTCCTGGAGAATCGGCGAGCGGCAGCTTCCCAAAGGCGAAGATGCAAGCTGCAGCACACAGGCACAGTGTGGGCAGCCTTCAGACTTCGAGAAAACAGTACTTTACCACTCTCCTGCCTTTTCCATGGTTATTCTATTGGAAAAGAACGAGTTTTGGACAACTACCTTTCATTCTTGCCAAACTCTTTGCAGACCCCCGTGCAAGCTTTAGAAGAAGATTTTGGATGTTTTCTTTCCTGGCAGAGTTTCTCCTTGCAAGATATGGTGGAAAAGCTTTTTGCTGAGTGTAGAGCGGCAAGACACGCAGAAGACGCAGATACGCAGCTCTCCGAAGCTAAGTGCCGGTCCCGGGCTTCTTTCGGCACAAACCGCTCTCAGGAGCTCCCTGCGCTCGCCACAATGCTCTGTGTGCGAAGAAGCCGCTTCTTCGCCTCCGGGAGAATCGGCGAGCGGCAGCTTCCCAAAGGCGAAGATGCAAGCTGCAGCACACAGGCACAGTGTGGGCAGCCTTCAGACTTAGAGAAAACAGTACTTTACCACTCTCCTGCCTTTTCCATGGTTATTCTATTGGAAAAGAACGAGTTTTGGACAACTACCTTTCATTCTTGCCAAACTCTTTGCAGACCCCCGTGCAAGCTTTAGAAGAAGATTTTGGATGTTTTCTTTCCTGGCAGAGTTTCTCCTTGCAAGATATGGTGGAAAAGCTTTTTGCTGAGTGTAGAGCGGCAAGACACGCAGAAGACGCAGATACGCAGCTCTCCAAAGCTAAGTGCCGGTCCCGGGCTTCTTTCGGCACAAACCGCTCTCAGGAGCTCCCTGCGCTCGCCACAATGCTCTGTGTGCGAAGAAGCCGCTTCTTCGCCTCCGGGAGAATCGGCGAGCGGCAGCTTCCCAAAGGCGAAGATGCAAGCTGCAGCACACAGGCACAGTGTGGGCAGCCTTCAGACTTAGAGAAAACAGTACTTTACCACTCTCCTGCCTTTTCCATGGTTATTCTATTGGAAAAGAACGAGTTTTGGACAACTACCTTTCATTCTTGCCAAACGCTTTGCAGACCCCCTTGCAAGCTTTAGAACAAGATTTTGGATGTTTTCTTTCCTGGCAGAGTTTCTCCTTGCAAGATATGGTGGAAAAGCTTTTTGCTGAGTGTAGAGCGGCAAGACACGCAGAAGACGCAGATACGCAGCTCTCCGAAGCTAAGTGCCGGTCCCGGGCTTCTTTCGGCACAAACCGCTCTCAGGAGCTCCCTGCGCTCGCCACAATGCTCTGTGTGCGAAGAAGCCGCTTCTTCGCCTCCGGGAGAATCGGCGAGCGGCAGCTTCCCAAAGGCGAAGATGCAAGCTGCACCACACAGGCACAGTGTGGGCAGCCTTCAGACTTAGAGAAAACAGTACTTTACCACTCTCCTGCCTTTTCCATGGTTATTCTATTGGAAAAGAACGAGTTTTGGACAACTACCTTTCATTCTTGCCAAACTCTTTGCAGACCCCCGTGCAAGCTTTAGAAGAAGATTTTGGATGTTTTCTTTCCTGGCAGAGTTTCTCCTTGCAAGATATGGTGGAAAAGCTTTTTGCTGAGTGTAGAGCGGCAAGACACGCAGAAGACGCAGATACGCAGCTCTCCGAAGCTAAGTGCCGGTCCCGGGCTTCTTTCGGCACAAACCGCTCTCAGGAGCTCCCTGCGCTCGCCACAATGCTCTGTGTGCGAAGAAGCCGCTTCTTCGCCTCCGGGAGAATCGGCGAGCGGCAGCTTCCCAAAGGCGAAGATGCAAGCTGCAGCACACAGGCACAGTGTGGGCAGCCTTCAGACTTAGAGAAAACAGTACTTTACCACTCTCCTGCCTTTTCCATGGTTATTCTATTGGAAAAGAACGAGTTTTGGACAACTACCTTTCATTCTTGCCAAACTCTTTGCAGACCCCCGTGCAAGCTTTAGAAGAAGATTTTGGATGTTTTCTTTCCTGGCAGAGTTTCTCCTTGCAAGATATGGTGGAAAAGCTTTTTGCTGAGTGTAGAGCGGCAAGACACGCAGAAGACGCAGATACGCAGCTCTCCGAAGCTAAGTGCCGGTCCCGGGCTTCTTTCGGCACAAACCGCTCTCAGGAGCTCCCTGCGCTCGCCACAATGCTCTGTGTGCGAAGAAGCCGCTTCTTCGCCTCCGGGAGAATCGGCGAGCGGCAGCTTCCCAAAGGCGAAGATGCAAGCTGCAGCACACAGGCACAGTGTGGGCAGCCTTCAGACTTAGAGAAAACAGTACTTTACCACTCTCCTGCCTTTTCCATGGTTATTCTATTGGAAAAGAACGAGTTTTGGACAACTACCTTTCATTCTTGCCAAACTCTTTGCAGACCCCCGTGCAAGCTTTAGAACAAGATTTTGGATGTTTTCTTTCCTGGCAGAGTTTCTCCTTGCAAGATATGGTGGAAAAGCTTTTTGCTGAGTGTAGAGCGGCAAGACACGCAGAAGACGCAGATACGCAGCTCTCCGAAGCTAAGTGCCGGTCCCGGGCTTCTTTCGGCACAAACCGCTCTCAGGAGCTCCCTGCGCTCGCCACAATGCTCTGTGTGCGAAGAAGCCGCTTCTTCGCCTCCGGGAGAATCGGCGAGCGGCAGCTTCCCAAAGGCGAAGATGCAAGCTGCAGCACGCAGGCACAGTGTGGGCAGCCTTCAGACTTAGAGAAAACAGTACTTTACCACTCTCCTGCCTTTTCCATGGTTATTCTATTGGAAAAGAACGAGTTTTGGACAACTACCTTTCATTCTTGCCAAACTCTTTGCAGACCCCCGTGCAAGCTTTAGAAGAAGATTTTGGATGTTTTCTTTCCTGGCAGAGTTTCTCCTTGCAAGATATGGTGGAAAAGCTTTTTGCTGAGTGTAGAGCGGCAAGACACGCAGAAGACGCAGATACGCAGCTCTCCGAAGCTAAGTGCCGGTGCCGGGCTTCTTTCGGCACAAACCGCTCTCAGGAGCTCCCTGCGCTCGCCACAATGCTCTGTGTGCGAAGAAGCCGCTTCTTCGCCTCCTGGAGAATCGGCGAGCGGCAGCTTCCCAAAGGCGAAGATGCAAGCTGCAGCACACAGGCACAGTGTGGGCAGCCTTCAGACTTCGAGAAAACAGTACTTTACCACTCTCCTGCCTTTTCCATGGTTATTCTATTGGAAAAGAACGAGTTTTGGACAACTACCTTTCATTCTTGCCAAACTCTTTGCAGACCCCCGTGCAAGCTTTAGAACAAGATTTTGGATGTTTTCTTTCCTGGCAGAGTTTCTCCTTGCAAGATATGGTGGAAAAGCTTTTTGCTGAGTGTAGAGCGGCAAGACACGCAGAAGACGCAGATACGCAGCTCTCCGAAGCTAAGTGCCGGTCCCGGGCTTCTTTCGGCACAAACCGCTCTCAGGAGCTCCCTGCGCTCGCCACAATGCTCTGTGTGCGAAGAAGCCGCTTCTTCGCCTCCGGGAGAATCGGCGAGCGGCAGCTTCCCAAAGGCGAAGATGCAAGCTGCAGCACACAGGCACAGTGTGGGCAGCCTTCAGACTTAGAGAAAACAGTACTTTACCACTCTCCTGCCTTTTCCATGGTTATTCTATTGGAAAAGAACGAGTTTTGGACAACTACCTTTCATTCTTGCCAAACTCTTTGCAGACCCCCGTGCAAGCTTTAGAAGAAGATTTTGGATGTTTTCTTTCCTGGCAGAGTTTCTCCTTGCAAGATATGGTGGAAAAGCTTTTTGCTGAGTGTAGAGCGGCAAGACACGCAGAAGACGCAGATACGCAGCTCTCCGAAGCTAAGTGCCGGTCCCGGGCTTCTTTCGGCACAAACCGCTCTCAGGAGCTCCCTGCGCTCGCCACAATGCTCTGTGTGCGAAGAAGCCGCTTCTTCGCCTGCGGGAGAATCGGCGAGCGGCAGCTTCCCAAAGGCGAAGATGCAAGCTGCAGCACACAGGCACAGTGTGGGCAGCCTTCAGACTTCGAGAAAACAGTACTTTACCACTCTCCTGCCTTTTCCATGGTTATTCTATTGGAAAAGAACGAGTTTTGGACAACTACCTTTCATTCTTGCCAAACTCTTTGCAGACCCCCGTGCAAGCTTTAGAACAAGATTTTGGATGTTTTCTTTCCTGGCAGAGTTTCTCCTTGCAAGATATGGTGGAAAAGCTTTTTGCTGAGTGTAGAGCGGCAAGACATGCAGAAGACGCAGATACGCAGCTCTCCGAAGCTAAGTGCCGGTCCCGGGCTTCTTTCGGCACAAACCGCTCTCAGGAGCTCCCTGCGCTCGCCACAATGCTCTGTGTGCGAAGAAGCCGCTTCTTCGCCTCCGGGAGAATCGGCGAGCGGCAGCTTCCCAAAGGCGAAGATGCAAGCTGCAGCACGCAGGCACAGTGTGGGCAGCCTTCAGACTTAGAGAAAACAGTACTTTACCACTCTCCTGCCTTTTCCATGGTTATTCTATTGGAAAAGAACGAGTTTTGGACAACTACCTTTCATTCTTGCCAAACTCTTTGCAGACCCCCGTGCAAGCTTTAGAACAAGATTTTGGATGTTTTCTTTCCTGGCAGAGTTTCTCCTTGCAAGATATGGTGGAAAAGCTTTTTGCTGAGTGTAGAGCGGCAAGACACGCAGAAGACGCAGATACGCAGCTCTCCGAAGCTAAGTGCCGGTCCCGGGCTTCTTTCAGCACAAACCGCTCTCAGGAGCTCCCTGCGCTCGCCACAATGCTCTGTGTGTGAAGAAGCCGCTTCTTCGCCTCCGGGAGAATCGGCGAGCGGCAGCTTCCCAAAGGCGAAGATGCAAGCTGCAGCACGCAGGCACAGTGTGGGCAGCCTTCAGACTTAGAGAAAACAGTACTTTACCACTCTCCTGCCTTTTCCATGGTTATTCTATTGGAAAAGAACGAGTTTTGGACAACTACCTTTCATTCTTGCCAAACGCTTTGCAGACCCCCTTGCAAGCTTTAGAACAAGATTTTGGATGTTTTCTTTCCTGGCAGAGTTTCTCCTTGCAAGATATGGTGGAAAAGCTTTTTGCTGAGTGTAGAGCGGCAAGACACGCAGAAGACGCAGATAGGCAGCTCTCCGAAGCTAAGTGCCGGTCCCGGGCTTCTTTCGGCACAAACCGCTCTCAGGAGCTCCCTGCGCTCGCCACAATGCTCTGTGTGCGAAGAAGCCGCTTCTTCGCCTCCTGGAGAATCGGCGAGCGGCAGCTTCCCAAAGGCGAAGATGCAAGCTGCAGCACACAGGCACAGTGTGGGCAGCCTTCAGACTTAGAGAAAACAGTACTTTACCACTCTCCTGCCTTTTCCATGGTTATTCTATTGGAAAAGAACGAGTTTTGGACAACTACCTTTCATTCTTGCCAAACTCTTTGCAGACCCCCGTGCAAGCTTTAGAACAAGATTTTGGATGTTTTCTTTCCTGGCAGAGTTTCTCCTTGCAAGATATGGTGGAAAAGCTTTTTGCTGAGTGTAGAGCGGCAAGACACGCAGAAGACGCAGATACGCAGCTCTCCGAAGCTAAGTGCCGGTCCCGGGCTTCTTTCGGCACAAACCGCTCTCAGGAGCTCCCTGCGCTCGCCACAATGCTCTGTGTGCGAAGAAGCCGCTTCTTCGCCTCCGGGAGAATCGGCGAGCGGCAGCTTCCCAAAGGCGAAGATGCAAGCTGCAGCACACAGGCACAGTGTGGGCAGCCTTCAGACTTAGAGAAAACAGTACTTTACCACTCTCCTGCCTTTTCCATGGTTATTCTATTGGAAAAGAACGAGTTTTGGACAACTACCTTTCATTCTTGCCAAACTCTTTGCAGACCCCCGTGCAAGCTTTAGAACAAGATTTTGGATGTTTTCTTTCCTGGCAGAGTTTCTCCTTGCAAGATATGGTGGAAAAGCTTTTTGCTGAGTGTAGAGCGGCAAGACACGCAGAAGACGCAGATACGCAGCTCTCCGAAGCTAAGTGCCGGTCCCGGGCTTCTTTCGGCACAAACCGCTCTCAGGAGCTCCCTGCGCTCGCCACAATGCTCTGTGTGCGAAGAAGCCGCTTCTTCGCCTCCGGGAGAATCGGCGAGCGGCAGCTTCCCAAAGGCGAAGATGCAAGCTGCAGCACACAGGCACAGTGTGGGCAGCCTTCAGACTTCGAGAAAACAGTACTTTACCACTCTCCTGCCTTTTCCATGGTTATTCTATTGGAAAAGAACGAGTTTTGGACAACTACCTTTCATTCTTGCCAAACTCTTTGCAGACCCCCGTGCAAGCTTTAGAACAAGATTTTGGATGTTTTCTTTCCTGGCAGAGTTTCTCCTTGCAAGATATGGTGGAAAAGCTTTTTGCTGAGTGTAGAGCGGCAAGACACGCAGAAGACGCAGATACGCAGCTCTCCGAAGCTAAGTGCCGGTCCCGGGCTTCTTTCGGCACAAACCGCTCTCAGGAGCTCCCTGCGCTCGCCACAATGCTCTGTGTGCGAAGAAGCCGCTTCTTCGCCTCTGGGAGAATCGGCGAGCGGCAGCTTCCCAAAGGCGAAGATGCAAGCTGCAGCACACAGGCACAGTGTGGGCAGCCTTCAGACTTAGAGAAAACAGTACTTTACCACTCTCCTGCCTTTTCCATGGTTATTCTATTGGAAAAGAACGAGTTTTGGACAACTACCTTTCATTCTTGCCAAACTCTTTGCAGACCCCCGTGCAAGCTTTAGAACAAGATTTTGGATGTTTTCTTTCCTGGCAGAGTTTCTCCTTGCAAGATATGGTGGAAAAGCTTTTTGCTGAGTGTAGAGCGGCAAGACACGCAGAAGACGCAGATACGCAGCTCTCCGAAGCTAAGTGCCGGTCCCGGGCTTCTTTCGGCACAAACCGCTCTCAGGAGCTCCCTGCGCTCGCCACAATGCTCTGTGTGCGAAGAAGCCGCTTCTTCGCCTCCGGGAGAATCGGCGAGCGGCAGCTTCCCAAAGGCGAAGATGCAAGCTGCACCACACAGGCACAGTGTGGGCAGCCTTCAGACTTCGAGAAAACAGTACTTTACCACTCTCCTGCCTTTTCCATGGTTATTCTATTGGAAAAGAACGAGTTTTGGACAACTACCTTTCATTCTTGCCAAACTCTTTGCAGATCCCCGTGCAAGCTTTAGAACAAGATTTTGGATGTTTTCTTTCCTGGCAGAGTTTCTCCTTGCAAGATATGGTGGAAAAGCTTTTTGCTGAGTGTAGAGCGGCAAGACACGCAGAAGACGCAGATACGCAGCTCTCCGAAGCTAAGTGCCGGTCCCGGGCTTCTTTCGGCACAAACCGCTCTCAGGAGCTCCCTGCGCTCGCCACAATGCTCTGTGTGCGAAGAAGCCGCTTCTTCGCCTCCTGGAGAATCGGCGAGCGGCAGCTTCCCAAAGGCGAAGATGCAAGCTGCAGCACACAGGCACAGTGTGGGCAGCCTTCAGACTTCGAGAAAACAGTACTTTACCACTCTCCTGCCTTTTCCATGGTTATTCTATTGGAAAAGAACGAGTTTTGGACAACTACCTTTCATTCTTGCCAAACTCTTTGCAGACCCCCGTGCAAGCTTTAGAACAAGATTTTGGATGTTTTCTTTCCTGGCAGAGTTTCTCCTTGCAAGATATGGTGGAAAAGCTTTTTGCTGAGTGTAGAGCGGCAAGACACGCAGAAGACGCAGATACGCAGCTCTCCGAAGCTAAGTGCCGGTCCCGGGCTTCTTTCGGCACAAACCGCTCTCAGGAGCTCCCTGCGCTCGCCACAATGCTCTGTGTGCGAAGAAGCCGCTTCTTCGCCTCCGGGAGAATCGGCGAGCGGCAGCTTCCCAAAGGCGAAGATGCAAGCTGCAGCACACAGGCACAGTGTGGGCAGCCTTCAGACTTAGAGAAAACAGTACTTTACCACTCTCCTGCCTTTTCCATGGTTATTCTATTGGAAAAGAACGAGTTTTGGACAACTACCTTTCATTCTTGCCAAACTCTTTGCAGACCCCCGTGCAAGCTTTAGAAGAAGATTTTGGATGTTTTCTTTCCTGGCAGAGTTTCTCCTTGCAAGATATGGTGGAAAAGCTTTTTGCTGAGTGTAGAGCGGCAAGACACGCAGAAGACGCAGATACGCAGCTCTCCGAAGCTAAGTGCCGGTCCCGGGCTTCTTTCGGCACAAACCGCTCTCAGGAGCTCCCTGCGCTCGCCACAATGCTCTGTGTGCGAAGAAGCCGCTTCTTCGCCTCCGGGAGAATCGGCGAGCGGCAGCTTCCCAAAGGCGAAGATGCAAGCTGCAGCACACAGGCACAGTGTGGGCAGCCTTCAGACTTAGAGAAAACAGTACTTTACCACTCTCCTGCCTTTTCCATGGTTATTCTATTGGAAAAGAACGAGTTTTGGACAACTACCTTTCATTCTTGCCAAACTCTTTGCAGACCCCCGTGCAAGCTTTAGAACAAGATTTTGGATGTTTTCTTTCCTGGCAGAGTTTCTCCTTGCAAGATATGGTGGAAAAGCTTTTTGCTGAGTGTAGAGCAGCAAGACACGCAGAAGACGCAGATACGCAGCTCTCCGAAGCTAAGTGCCGGTCCCGGGCTTCTTTCGGCACAAACCGCTCTCAGGAGCTCCCTGCGCTCGCCACAATGCTCTGTGTGCGAAGAAGCCGCTTCTTCGCCTCCGGGAGAATCGGCGAGCGGCAGCTTCCCAAAGGCGAAGATGCAAGCTGCAGCACGCAGGCACAGTGTGGGCAGCCTTCAGACTTAGAGAAAACAGTACTTTACCACTCTCCTGCCTTTTCCATGGTTATTCTATTGGAAAAGAACGAGTTTTGGACAACTACCTTTCATTCTTGCCAAACGCTTTGCAGACCCCCTTGCAAGCTTTAGAACAAGATTTTGGATGTTTTCTTTCCTGGCAGAGTTTCTCCTTGCAAGATATGGTGGAAAAGCTTTTTGCTGAGTGTAGAGCGGCAAGACACGCAGAAGACGCAGATACGCAGCTCTCCGAAGCTAAGTGCCGGTCCCGGGCTTCTTTCGGCACAAACCGCTCTCAGGAGCTCCCTGCGCTCGCCACAATGCTCTGTGTGCGAAGAAGCCGCTTCTTCGCCTCCTGGAGAATCGGCGAGCGGCAGCTTCCCAAAGGCGAAGATGCAAGCTGCAGCACGCAGGCACAGTGTGGGCAGCCTTCAGACTTAGAGAAAACAGTACTTTACCACTCTCCTGCCTTTTCCATGGTTATTCTATTGGAAAAGAACGAGTTTTGGACAACTACCTTTCATTCTTGCCAAACGCTTTGCAGACCCCCTTGCAAGCTTTAGAAGAAGATTTTGGATGTTTTCTTTCCTGGCAGAGTTTCTCCTTGCAAGATATGGTGGAAAAGCTTTTTGCTGAGTGTAGAGCGGCAAGACACGCAGAAGACGCAGATACGCAGCTCTCCGAAGCTAAGTGCCGGTCCCGGGCTTCTTTCGGCACAAACCGCTCTCAGGAGCTCCCTGCGCTCGCCACAATGCTCTGTGTGCGAAGAAGCCGCTTCTTCGCCTCCTGGAGAATCGGCGAGCGGCAGCTTCCCAAAGGCGAAGATGCAAGCTGCAGCGCACACAGGCACAGTGTGGGCAGCCTTCAGACTTAGAGAAAACAGTACTTTACCACTCTCCTGCCTTTTCCATGGTTATTCTATTGGAAAAGAACGAGTTTTGGACAACTACCTTTCATTCTTGCCAAACTCTTTGCAGACCCCCGTGCAAGCTTTAGAAGAAGATTTTGGATGTTTTTCTTTCTGGCAGAGTTTCTCCTTGCAAGATATGGTGGAAAAGCTTTTTGCTGAGTGTAGAGCGGCAAGACACGCAGAAGACGCAGATACGCAGCTCTCCGAAGCTAAGTGCCGGTCCCGGGCTTCTTTCGGCACAAACCGCTCTCAGGAGCTCCCTGCGCTCGCCACAATGCTCTGTGTGCGAAGAAGCCGCTTCTTCGCCTCCGGGAGAATCGGCGAGCGGCAGCTTCCCAAAGGCGAAGATGCAAGCTGCAGCACACAGGCACAGTGTGGGCAGCCTTCAGACTTCGAGAAAACAGTACTTTACCACTCTCCTGCCTTTTCCATGGTTATTCTATTGGAAAAGAACGAGTTTTGGACAACTACCTTTCATTCTTGCCAAACTCTTTGCAGACCCCCGTGCAAGCTTTAGAACAAGATTTTGGATGTTTTCTTTCCTGGCAGAGTTTCTCCTTGCAAGATATGGTGGAAAAGCTTTTTGCTGAGTGTAGAGCGGCAAGACACGCAGAAGACGCAGATACGCAGCTCTCCGAAGCTAAGTGCCGGTCCCGGGCTTCTTTCGGCACAAACCGCTCTCAGGAGCTCCCTGCGCTCGCCACAATGCTCTGTGTGCGAAGAAGCCGCTTCTTCGCCTCCGGGAGAATCGGCGAGCGGCAGCTTCCCAAAGGCGAAGATGCAAGCTGCAGCACGCAGGCACAGTGTGGGCAGCCTTCAGACTTCGAGAAAACAGTACTTTACCACTCTCCTGCCTTTTCCATGGTTATTCTATTGGAAAAGAAGGAGTTTTGGACAACTACCTTTCATTCTTGCCAAAACTCTTTGCAGACCCCCGTGCAAGCTTTAGAACAAGATTTTGGATGTTTTCTTTCCTGGCAGAGTTTCTCCTTGCAAGATATGGTGGAAAAGCTTTTTGCTGAGTGTAGAGCGGCAAGACACGCAGAAGACGCAGATACGCAGCTCTCCGAAGCTAAGTGCCGGTCCCGGGCTTCTTTCGGCACAAACCGCTCTCAGGAGCTCCCTGCGCTCGCCACAATGCTCTGTGTGCGAAGAAGCCGCTTCTTCGCCTGCGGGAGAATCGGCGAGCGGCAGCTTCCCAAAGGCGAAGATGCAAGCTGCAGCACGCAGGCACAGTGTGGGCAGCCTTCAGACTTAGAGAAAACAGTACTTTACCACTCTCCTGCCTTTTCCATGGTTATTCTATTGGAAAAGAACGAGTTTTGGACAACTACCTTTCATTCTTGCCAAACGCTTTGCAGACCCCCTTGCAAGCTTTAGAACAAGATTTTGGATGTTTTCTTTCCTGGCAGAGTTTCTCCTTGCAAGATATGGTGGAAAAGCTTTTTGCTGAGTGTAGAGCGGCAAGACACGCAGAAGACGCAGATACGCAGCTCTCCGAAGCTAAGTGCCGGTCCCGGGCTTCTTTCGGCACAAACCGCTCTCAGGGAGCTCCCTGCGCTCGCCACAATGCTCTGTGTGCGAAGAAGCCGCTTCTTCGCCTCCTGGAGAATCGGCGAGCGGCAGCTTCCCAAAGGCGAAGATGCAAGCTGCAGCACACAGGCACAGTGTGGGCAGCTTCAGACTTAGAGAAAACAGTACTTTACCACTCTCCTGCCTTTTCCATGGTTATTCTATTGGAAAAGAACGAGTTTTGGACAACTACCTTTCATTCTTGCCAAACTCTTTGCAGACCCCCGTGCAAGCTTTAGAAGAAGATTTTGGATGTTTTCTTTCCTGGCAGAGTTTCTCCTTGCAAGATATGGTGGAAAAGCTTTTTGCTGAGTGTAGAGCGGCAAGACACGCAGAAGACGCAGATACGCAGCTCTCCGAAGCTAAGTGCCGGTCCCGGGCTTCTTTCGGCACAAACCGCTCTCAGGAGCTCCCTGCGCTCGCCACAATGCTCTGTGTGCGAAGAAGCCGCTTCTTCGCCTCCGGGAGAATCGGCGAGCGGCAGCTTCCCAAAGGCGAAGATGCAAGCTGCAGCACACAGGCACAGTGTGGGCAGCCTTCAGACTTCGAGAAAACAGTACTTTACCACTCTCCTGCCTTTTCCATGGTTATTCTATTGGAAAAGAACGAGTTTTGGACAACTACCTTTCATTCTTGCCAAACTCTTTGCAGACCCCCGTGCAAGCTTTAGAACAAGATTTTGGATGTTTTCTTTCCTGGCAGAGTTTCTCCTTGCAAGATATGGTGGAAAAGCTTTTTGCTGAGTGTAGAGCGGCAAGACACGCAGAAGACGCAGATACGCAGCTCTCCGAAGCTAAGTGCCGGTCCGGGCTTCTTTCGGCACAAACCGCTCTCAGGAGCTCCCTGCGCTCGCCACAATGCTCTGTGTGCGAAGAAGCCGCTTCTTCGCCTCCTGGAGAATCGGCGAGCGGCAGCTTCCCAAAGGCGAAGATGCAAGCTGCAGCACACAGGCACAGTGTGGGCAGCCTTCAGACTTCGAGAAAACAGTACTTTACCACTCTCCTGCCTTTTCCATGGTTATTCTATTGGAAAAGAACGAGTTTTGGACAACTACCTTTCATTCTTGCCAAACTCTTTGCAGACCCCCGTGCAAGCTTTAGAACAAGATTTTGGATGTTTTCTTTCCTGGCAGAGTTTCTCCTTGCAAGATATGGTGAAAAGCTTTTTGCTGAGTGTAGAGCGGCAAGACACGCAGAAGACGCAGATACGCAGCTCTCCGAAGCTAAGTGCCGGTCCCGGGCTTCTTTCGGCACAAACCGCTCTCAGGAGCTCCTGCGCTCGCCACAATGCTCTGTGTGCGAAGAAGCCGCTTCTTCGCCTCCGGGAGAATCGGCGAGCGGCAGCTTCCCAAAGGCGAAGATGCAAGCTGCAGCACACAGGCACAGTGTGGGCAGCCTTCAGACTTAGAGAAAACAGTACTTTACCACTCTCCTGCCTTTTCCATGGTTATTCTATTGGAAAAGAACGAGTTTTGGACAACTACCTTTCATTCTTGCCAAACTCTTTGCAGACCCCCGTGCAAGCTTTAGAAGAAGATTTTGGATGTTTTCTTTCCTGGCAGAGTTTCTCCTTGCAAGATATGGTGGAAAAGCTTTTTGCTGAGTGTAGAGCGGCAAGACACGCAGAAGACGCAGATACGCAGCTCTCCGAAGCTAAGTGCCGGTGCCGGGCTTCTTTCGGCACAAACCGCTCTCAGGAGCTCCCTGCGCTCGCCACAATGCTCTGTGTGCGAAGAAGCCCGCTTCTTCGCCTCCGGGAGAATCGGCGAGCGGCAGCTTCCCAAAGGCGAAGATGCAAGCTGCAGCACACAGGCACAGTGTGGGCAGCCTTCAGACTTCGAGAAAACAGTACTTTACCACTCTCCTGCCTTTTCCATGGTTATTCTATTGGAAAAGAACGAGTTTTGGACAACTACCTTTCATTCTTGCCAAACTCTTTGCAGACCCCCGTGCAAGCTTTAGAACAAGATTTTGGATGTTTTCTTTCCTGGCAGAGTTTCTCCTTGCAAGATATGGTGGAAAAGCTTTTTGCTGAGTGTAGAGCGGCAAGACACGCAGAAGACGCAGATACGCAGCTCTCCGAAGCTAAGTGCCGGTCCCGGGCTTCTTTCGGCACAAACCGCTCTCAGGAGCTCCCTGCGCTCGCCACAATGCTCTGTGTGCGAAGAAGCCGCTTCTTCGCCTCCGGGAGAATCGGCGAGCGGCAGCTTCCCAAAGGCGAAGATGCAAGCTGCAGCACACAGGCACAGTGTGGGCAGCCTTCAGACTTCGAGAAAACAGTACTTTACCACTCTCCTGCCTTTTCCATGGTTATTCTATTGGAAAAGAACGAGTTTTGGACAACTACCTTTCATTCTTGCCAAACTCTTTGCAGACCCCCGTGCAAGCTTTAGAAGAAGATTTTGGATGTTTTCTTTCCTGGCAGAGTTTCTCCTTGCAAGATATGGTGGAAAAGCTTTTTGCTGAGTGTAGAGCGGCAAGACACGCAGAAGACGCAGATACGCAGCTCTCCGAAGCTAAGTGCCGGTCCCGGGCTTCTTTCGGCACAAACCGCTCTCAGGAGCTCCCTGCGCTCGCCACAATGCTCTGTGTGCGAAGAAGCCGCTTCTTCGCCTCCGGGAGAATCGGCGAGCGGCAGCTTCCCAAAGGCGAAGATGCAAGCTGCACCACGCAGGCACAGTGTGGGCAGCCTTCAGACTTCGAGAAAACAGTACTTTACCACTCTCCTGCCTTTTCCATGGTTATTCTATTGGAAAAGAACGAGTTTTGGACAACTACCTTTCATTCTTGCCAAACTCTTTGCAGACCCCCGTGCAAGCTTTAGAACAAGATTTTGGATGTTTTCTTTCCTGGCAGAGTTTCTCCTTGCAAGATATGGTGGAAAAGCTTTTTGCTGAGTGTAGAGCGGCAAGACACGCAGAAGACGCAGATACGCAGCTCTCCGAAGCTAAGTGCCGGTCCCGGGCTTCTTTCGGCACAAACGCTCTCAGGAGCTCCCTGCGCTCGCCACAATGCTCTGTGTGCGAAGAAGCCGCTTCTTCGCCTCCGGGAGAATCGGCGAGCGGCAGCTTCCCAAAGGCGAAGATGCAAGCTGCAGCACACCAGGCACAGTGTGGGCAGCCTTCAGACTTAGAGGAAAACAGTACTTTACCACTCTCCTGCCTTTTCCATGGTTATTCTATTGGAAAAGAACGAGTTTTGGACAACTACCTTTCTATCTGCCAAACTCTTTGCAGACCCCCGTGCAAGCTTTAGAACAAGATTTTGGATGTTTTCTTTCCTGGCAGAGTTTCTCCTTGCAAGATATGGTGGAAAAGCTTTTTGCTGAGTGTAGAGCGGCAAGACACGCAGAAGACGCAGATACGCAGCTCTCCGAAGCTAAGTGCCGGTCCCGGGCTTCTTTCGGCACAAACCGCTCTCAGGAGCTCCCTGCGCTCGCCACAATGCTCTGTGTGCGAAGAAGCCGCTTCTTCGCCTCCGGGAGAATCGGCGAGCGGCAGCTTCCCAAAGGCGAAGATGCAAGCTGCAGCACGCAGGCACAGTGTGGGCAGCCTTCAGACTTAGAGAAAACAGTACTTTACCACTCTCCTGCCTTTTCCATGGTTATTCTATTGGAAAAGAACGAGTTTTGGACAACTACCTTTCATTCTTGCCAAACGCTTTGCAGACCCCCTTGCAAGCTTTAGAACAAGATTTTGGATGTTTTCTTTCCTGGCAGAGTTTCTCCTTGCAAGATATGGTGGAAAAGCTTTTTGCTGAGTGTAGAGCGGCAAGACACGCAGAAGACGCAGATACGCAGCTCTCCGAAGCTAAGTGCCGGTCCCGGGCTTCTTTCGGCACAAACCGCTCTCAGGAGCTCCCTGCGCTCGCCACAATGCTCTGTGTGCGAAGAAGCCGCTTCTTCGCCTCCGGGAGAATCGGCGAGCGGCAGCTTCCCAAAGGCGAAGATGCAAGCTGCAGCACACAGGCACAGTGTGGGCAGCCTTCAGACTTCGAGAAAACAGTACTTTACCACTCTCCTGCCTTTTCCATGGTTATTCATATTGGAAAAGAACGAGTTTTGGACAACTACCTTTCATTCTTGCCAAACTCTTTGCAGACCCCCGTGCAAGCTTTAGAACAAGATTTTGGATGTTTTCTTTCCTGGCAGAGTTTCTCCTTGCAAGATATGGTGGAAAAGCTTTTTGCTGAGTGTAGAGCGGCAAGACACGCAGAAGACGCAGATACGCAGCTCTCCGAAGCTAAGTGCCGGTCCCGGGCTTCTTTCGGCACAAACCGCTCTCAGGAGCTCCCTGCGCTCGCCACAATGCTCTGTGTGCGAAGAAGCCGCTTCTTCGCCTCCGGGAGAATCGGCGAGCGGCAGCTTCCCAAAGGCGAAGATGCAAGCTGCAGCACACAGGCACAGTGTGGGCAGCCTTCAGCTTCGAGAAAACAGTACTTTACCACTCTCCTGCCTTTTCCATGGTTATTCTATTGGAAAAGAACGAGTTTTGGACAACTACCTTTCATTCTTGCCAAACTCTTTGCAGACCCCCGTGCAAGCTTTAGAACAAGATTTTGGATGTTTTCTTTCCTGGCAGAGTTTCTCCTTGCAAGATATGGTGGAAAAGCTTTTTGCTGAGTGTAGAGCGGCAAGACACGCAGAAGACGCAGATACGCAGCTCTCCGAAGCTAAGTGCCGGTGCCGGGCTTCTTTCGGCACAAACCGCTCTCAGGAGCTCCCTGCGCTCGCCACAATGCTCTGTGTGCGAAGAAGCCGCTTCTTCGCCTCCGGGAGAATCGGCGAGCGGCAGCTTCCCAAAGGCGAAGATGCAAGCTGCAGCACACAGGCACAGTGTGGGCAGCCTTCAGACTTCGAGAAAACAGTACTTTACCACTCTCCTGCCTTTTCCATGGTTATTCTATTGGAAAAGAACGAGTTTTGGACAACTACCTTTCATTCTTGCCAAACGCTTTGCAGACCCCCGTGCAAGCTTTAGAACAAGATTTTGGATGTTTTCTTTCCTGGCAGAGTTTCTCCTTGCAAGATATGGTGGAAAAGCTTTTTGCTGAGTGTAGAGCGGCAAGACACGCAGAAGACGCAGATACGCAGCTCTCCGAAGCTAAGTGCCGGTCCCGGGCTTCTTTCGGCACAAACCGCTCTCAGGAGCTCCCTGCGCTCGCCACAATGCTCTGTGTGCGAAGAAGCTGCTTCTTCGCCTCCGGGAGAATCGGCGAGCGGCAGCTTCCCAAAGGCGAAGATGCAAGCTGCAGCACACAGGCACAGTGTGGGCAGCCTTCAGACTTAGAGAAAACAGTACTTTACCACTCTCCTGCCTTTTCCATGGTTATTCTATTGGAAAAGAACGAGTTTTGGACAACTACCTTTCATTCTTGCCAAACTCTTTGCAGACCCCCGTGCAAGCTTTAGAACAAGATTTTGGATGTTTTCTTTCCTGGCAGAGTTTCTCCTTGCAAGATATGGTGGAAAAGCTTTTTGCTGAGTGTAGAGCGGCAAGACACGCAGAAGACGCAGATACGCAGCTCTCCGAAGCTAAGTGCCGGTCCCGGGCTTCTTTCGGCACAAACCGCTCTCAGGAGCTCCCTGCGCTCGCCACAATGCTCTGTGTGCGAAGAAGCCGCTTCTTCGCCTCCGGGAGAATCGGCGAGCGGCAGCTTCCCAAAGGCGAAGATGCAAGCTGCAGCACACAGGCACAGTGTGGGCAGCCTTCAGACTTCGAGAAAACAGTACTTTACCACTCTCCTGCCTTTTCCATGGTTATTCTATTGGAAAAGAACGAGTTTTGGACAACTACCTTTCATTCTTGCCAAACTCTTTGCAGACCCCCGTGCAAGCTTTAGAAGAAGATTTTGGATGTTTTCTTTCCTGGCAGAGTTTCTCCTTGCAAGATATGGTGGAAAAGCTTTTTGCTGAGTGTAGAGCGGCAAGACACGCAGAAGACGCAGATACGCAGCTCTCCGAAGCTAAGTGCCGGTCCCGGGCTTCTTTCGGCACAAACCGCTCTCAGGAGCTCCCTGCGCTCGCCACAATGCTCTGTGTGCGAAGAAGCCGCTTCTTCGCCTCCGGGAGAATCGGCGAGTGGCAGCTTCCCAAAGGCGAAGATGCAAGCTGCAGCACACAGGCACAGTGTGGGCAGCCTTCAGACTTAGAGAAAACAGTACTTTACCACTCTCCTGCCTTTTCCATGGTTATTCTATTGGAAAAGAACGAGTTTTGGACAACTACCTTTCATTCTTGCCAAACTCTTTGCAGACCCCCGTGCAAGCTTTAGAACAAGATTTTGGATGTTTTCTTTCCTGGCAGAGTTTCTCCTTGCAAGATATGGTGGAAAAGCTTTTTGCTGAGTGTAGAGCGGCAAGACACGCAGAAGACGCAGATACGCAGCTCTCCGAAGCTAAGTGCCGGTCCCGGGCTTCTTTCGGCACAAACCGCTCTCAGGAGCTCCCTGCGCTCGCCACAATGCTCTGTGTGCGAAGAAGCCGCTTCTTCGCCTCCGGGAGAATCGGCGAGCGGCAGCTTCCCAAAGGCGAAGATGCAAGCTGCAGCACACAGGCACAGTGTGGGCAGCCTTCAGACTTCGAGAAAACAGTACTTTACCACTCTCCTGCCTTTTCCATGGTTATTCTATTGGAAAAGAACGAGTTTTGGACAACTACCTTTCATTCTTGCCAAACTCTTTGCAGACCCCCGTGCAAGCTTTAGAACAAGATTTTGGATGTTTTCTTTCCTGGCAGAGTTTCTCCTTGCAAGATATGGTGGAAAAGCTTTTTGCTGAGTGTAGAGCGGCAAGACACGCAGAAGACGCAGATACGCAGCTCTCCGAAGCTAAGTGCCGGTCCCGGGCTTCTTTCGGCACAAACCGCTCTCAGGAGCTCCCTGCGCTCGCCACAATGCTCTGTGTGCGAAGAAGCCGCTTCTTCGCCTCCGGGAGAATCGGCGAGCGGCAGCTTCCCAAAGGCGAAGATGCAAGCTGCAGCACACAGGCACAGTGTGGGCAGCCTTCAGACTTAGAGAAAACAGTACTTTACCACTCTCCTGCCTTTTCCATGGTTATTCTATTGGAAAAGAACGAGTTTTGGACAACTACCTTTCATTCTTGCCAAACTCTTTGCAGACCCCCGTGCAAGCTTTAGAACAAGATTTTGGATGTTTTCTTTCCTGGCAGAGTTTCTCCTTGCAAGATATGGTGGAAAAGCTTTTTGCTGAGTGTAGAGCGGCAAGACACGCAGAAGACGCAGATACGCAGCTCTCCGAAGCTAAGTGCCGGTCCCGGGCTTCTTTCGGCACAAACCGCTCTCAGGAGCTCCCTGCGCTCGCCACAATGCTCTGTGTGCGAAGAAGCCGCTTCTTCGCCTCCTGGAGAATCGGCGAGCGGCAGCTTCCCAAAGGCGAAGATGCAAGCTGCAGCACACAGGCACAGTGTGGGCAGCCTTCAGACTTCGAGAAAACAGTACTTTACCACTCTCCTGCCTTTTCCATGGTTATTCTATTGGAAAAGAACGAGTTTTGGACAACTACCTTTCATTCTTGCCAAACTCTTTGCAGACCCCCGTGCAAGCTTTAGAACAAGATTTTGGATGTTTTCTTTCCTGGCAGAGTTTCTCCTTGCAAGATATGGTGGAAAAGCTTTTTGCTGAGTGTAGAGCGGCAAGACACGCAGAAGACGCAGATACGCAGCTCTCCGAAGCTAAGTGCCGGTCCCGGGCTTCTTTCGGCACAAACCGCTCTCAGGAGCTCCCTGCGCTCGCCACAATGCTCTGTGTGCGAAGAAGCCGCTTCTTCGCCTCCGGGAGAATCGGCGAGCGGCAGCTTCCCAAAGGCGAAGATGCAAGCTGCAGCACACAGGCACAGTGTGGGCAGCCTTCAGACTTAGAGAAAACAGTACTTTACCACTCTCCTGCCTTTTCCATGGTTATTCTATTGGAAAAGAACGAGTTTTGGACAACTACCTTTCATTCTTGCCAAACTCTTTGCAGACCCCCGTGCAAGCTTTAGAACAAGATTTTGGATGTTTTCTTTCCTGGCAGAGTTTCTCCTTGCAAGATATGGTGGAAAAGCTTTTTGCTGAGTGTAGAGCGGCAAGACACGCAGAAGACGCAGATACGCAGCTCTCCGAAGCTAAGTGCCGGTCCCGGGCTTCTTTCGGCACAAACCGCTCTCAGGAGCTCCCTGCGCTCGCCACAATGCTCTGTGTGCGAAGAAGCCGCTTCTTCGCCTCCTGGAGAATCGGCGAGCGGCAGCTTCCCAAAGGCGAAGATGCAAGCTGCAGCACACAGGCACAGTGTGGGCAGCCTTCAGACTTCGAGAAAACAGTACTTTACCACTCTCCTGCCTTTTCCATGGTTATTCTATTGGAAAAGAACGAGTTTTGGACAACTACCTTTCATTCTTGCCAAACTCTTTGCAGACCCCCGTGCAAGCTTTAGAAGAAGATTTTGGATGTTTTCTTTCCTGGCAGAGTTTCTCCTTGCAAGATATGGTGGAAAAGCTTTTTGCTGAGTGTAGAGCGGCAAGACACGCAGAAGACGCAGATACGCAGCTCTCCGAAGCTAAGTGCCGGTCCCGGGCTTCTTTCGGCACAAACCGCTCTCAGGAGCTCCCTGCGCTCGCCACAATGCTCTGTGTGCGAAGAAGCCGCTTCTTCGCCTCCGGGAGAATCGGCGAGCGGCAGCTTCCCAAAGGCGAAGATGCAAGCTGCAGCACACAGGCACAGTGTGGGCAGCCTTCAGACTTAGAGAAAACAGTACTTTACCACTCTCCTGCCTTTTCCATGGTTATTCTATTGGAAAAGAACGAGTTTTGGACAACTACCTTTCATTCTTGCCAAACTCTTTGCAGACCCCCGTGCAAGCTTTAGAAGAAGATTTTGGATGTTTTCTTTCCTGGCAGAGTTTCTCCTTGCAAGATATGGTGGAAAAGCTTTTTGCTGAGTGTAGAGCGGCAAGACACGCAGAAGACGCAGATACGCAGCTCTCCGAAGCTAAGTGCCGGTCCCGGGCTTCTTTCGGCACAAACCGCTCTCAGGAGCTCCCTGCGCTCGCCACAATGCTCTGTGTGCGAAGAAGCCGCTTCTTCGCCTCCGGGAGAATCGGCGAGCGGCAGCTTCCCAAAGGCGAAGATGCAAGCTGCAGCACACAGGCACAGTGTGGGCAGCCTTCAGACTTAGAGAAAACAGTACTTTACCACTCTCCTGCCTTTTCCATGGTTATTCTATTGGAAAAGAACGAGTTTTGGACAACTACCTTTCATTCTTGCCAAACTCTTTGCAGACCCCCGTGCAAGCTTTAGAAGAAGATTTTGGATGTTTTCTTTCCTGGCAGAGTTTCTCCTTGCAAGATATGGTGGAAAAGCTTTTTGCTGAGTGTAGAGCGGCAAGACACGCAGAAGACGCAGATACGCAGCTCTCCGAAGCTAAGTGCCGGTCCGGGCTTCTTTCGCACGCTATCAAACCGCTCTCAAGAGCTCCCTGCGCTCGCCACAATGCTCTGTGTGCGAAGAAGCCGCTTCTTCGCCTCCTGGAGAATCGGGCGAGCGGCAGCTTCCCAAAGGCGAAGATGCAAGCTGCAGCACACAGGCACAGTGTGGGCAGCCTTCAGACTTTCGAGGAAAACAGTACTTTACCACTCTCCTGCCTTTTCCATGCTATTGGAAAAGAACGAGTTTTGGACAACTACCTTTCATTCTTGCCAAACTCTTTGCAGACCCCCGTGCAAGCTTTAGAACAAGATTTTGGATGTTTTCTTTCCTGGCAGAGTTTCTCCTTGCAAGATATGGTGGAAAAGCTTTTTGCTGAGTGTAGAGCGGCAAGACAGGCAGAAGACGCAGATACGCAGCTCTCCGAAGCTAAGTGCCGGTCCCGGGCTTCTTTCGGCACAAACCGCTCTCAGGAGCTCCCTGCGCTCGCCACAATGCTCTGTGTGCGAAGAAGCCGCTTCTTCGCCTCCGGGAGAATCGGCGAGCGGCAGCTTCCCAAAGGCGAAGATGCAAGCTGCAGCACACAGGCACAGTGTGGGCAGCCTTCAGACTTCGAGAAAACAGTACTTTACCACTCTCCTGCCTTTTCCATGGTTATTCTATTGGAAAAGAACGAGTTTTGGACAACTACCTTTCATTCTTGCCAAACTCTTTGCAGACCCCCGTGCAAGCTTTAGAACAAGATTTTGGATGTTTTCTTTCCTGGCAGAGTTTCTCCTTGCAAGATATGGTGGAAAAGCTTTTTGCTGAGTGTAGAGCGGCAAGACACGCAGAAGACGCAGATACGCAGCTCTCCGAAGCTAAGTGCCGGTCCCGGGCTTCTTTCGGCACAAACCGCTCTCAGGAGCTCCCTGCGCTCGCCACAATGCTCTGTGTGCGAAGAAGCCGCTTCTTCGCCTCCGGGAGAATCGGCGAGCGGCAGCTTCCCAAAGGCGAAGATGCAAGCTGCAGCACACAGGCACAGTGTGGGCAGCCTTCAGACTTAGAGAAAACAGTACTTTACCACTCTCCTGCCTTTTCCATGGTTATTCTATTGGAAAAGAACGAGTTTTGGACAACTACCTTTCATTCTTGCCAAACTCTTTGCAGACCCCCGTGCAAGCTTTAGAAGAAGATTTTGGATGTTTTCTTTCCTGGCAGAGTTTCTCCTTGCAAGATATGGTGGAAAAGCTTTTTGCTGAGTGTAGAGCGGCAAGACACGCAGAAGACGCAGATACGCAGCTCTCCGAAGCTAAGTGCCGGTCCCGGGCTTCTTTCGGCACAAACCGCTCTCAGGAGCTCCCTGCGCTCGCCACAATGCTCTGTGTGCGAAGAAGCCGCTTCTTCGCCTCCGGGAGAATCGGCGAGCGGCAGCTTCCCAAAGGCGAAGATGCAAGCTGCAGCACACAGGCACAGTGTGGGCAGCCTTCAGACTTCGAGAAAACAGTACTTTACCACTCTCCTGCCTTTTCCATGGTTATTCTATTGGAAAAGAACGAGTTTTGGACAACTACCTTTCATTCTTGCCAAACTCTTTGCAGACCCCCGTGCAAGCTTTAGAACAAGATTTTGGATGTTTTCTTTCCTGGCAGAGTTTCTCCTTGCAAGATATGGTGGAAAAGCTTTTTGCTGAGTGTAGAGCGGCAAGACACGCAGAAGACGCAGATACGCAGCTCTCCGAAGCTAAGTGCCGGTCCCGGGCTTCTTTCGGCACAAACCGCTCTCAGGAGCTCCCTGCGCTCGCCACAATGCTCTGTGTGCGAAGAAGCCGCTTCTTCGCCTCCGGGAGAATCGGCGAGCGGCAGCTTCCCAAAGGCGAAGATGCAAGCTGCAGCACGCAGGCACAGTGTGGGCAGCCTTCAGACTTAGAGAAAACAGTACTTTACCACTCTCCTGCCTTTTCCATGGTTATTCTATTGGAAAAGAACGAGTTTTGGACAACTACCTTTCATTCTTGCCAAACGCTTTGCAGACCCCCGTGCAAGCTTTAGAACAAGATTTTGGATGTTTTCTTTCCTGGCAGAGTTTCTCCTTGCAAGATATGGTGGAAAAGCTTTTTGCTGAGTGTAGAGCGGCAAGACACGCAGAAGACGCAGATACGCAGCTCTCCGAAGCTAAGTGCCGGTCCCGGGCTTCTTTCGGCACAAACCGCTCTCAGGAGCTCCCTGCGCTCGCCACAATGCTCTGTGTGCGAAGAAGCCGCTTCTTCGCCTCCGGGAGAATCGGCGAGCGGCAGCTTCCCAAAGGCGAAGATGCAAGCTGCAGCACGCAGGCACAGTGTGGGCAGCCTTCAGACTTAGAGAAAACAGTACTTTACCACTCTCCTGCCTTTTCCATGGTTATTCTATTGGAAAAGAACGAGTTTTGGACAACTACCTTTCATTCTTGCCAAACGCTTTGCAGACCCCCTTGCAAGCTTTAGAACAAGATTTTGGATGTTTTCTTTCCTGGCAGAGTTTCTCCTTGCAAGATATGGTGGAAAAGCTTTTTGCTGAGTGTAGAGCGGCAAGACACGCAGAAGACGCAGATACGCAGCTCTCCGAAGCTAAGTGCCGGTCCCGGGCTTCTTTCGGCACAAACCGCTCTCAGGAGCTCCCTGCGCTCGCCACAATGCTCTGTGTGCGAAGAAGCCGCTTCTTCGCCTCCTGGAGAATCGGCGAGCGGCAGCTTCCCAAAGGCGAAGATGCAAGCTGCAGCACGCAGGCACAGTGTGGGCAGCCTTCAGACTTAGAGAAAACAGTACTTTACCACTCTCCTGCCTTTTCCATGGTTATTCTATTGGAAAAGAACGAGTTTTGGACAACTACCTTTCATTCTTGCCAAACTCTTTGCAGACCCCCGTGCAAGCTTTAGAACAAGATTTTGGATGTTTTCTTTCCTGGCAGAGTTTCTCCTTGCAAGATATGGTGGAAAAGCTTTTTGCTGAGTGTAGAGCGGCAAGACACGCAGAAGACGCAGATACGCAGCTCTCCGAAGCTAAGTGCCGGTCCCGGGCTTCTTTCGGCACAAACCGCTCTCAGGAGCTCCCTGCGCTCGCCACAATGCTCTGTGTGCGAAGAAGCCGCTTCTTCGCCTCCTGGAGAATCGGCGAGCGGCAGCTTCCCAAAGGCGAAGATGCAAGCTGCAGCACACAGGCACAGTGTGGGCAGCCTTCAGACTTCGAGAAAACAGTACTTTACCACTCTCCTGCCTTTTCCATGGTTATTCTATTGGAAAAGAACGAGTTTTGGACAACTACCTTTCATTCTTGCCAAACTCTTTGCAGACCCCCGTGCAAGCTTTAGAACAAGATTTTGGATGTTTTCTTTCCCTGGCAGAGTTTCTCCTTGCAAGATATGGTGGAAAAGCTTTTTGCTGAGTGTAGAGCGGCAAGACACGCAGAAGACGCAGATACGCAGCTCTCCGAAGCTAAGTGCCGGTCCCGGGCTTCTTTCGGCACAAACCGCTCTCAGGAGCTCCCTGCGCTCGCCACAATGCTCTGTGTGCGAAGAAGCCGCTTCTTCGCCTCCGGGAGAATCGGCGAGCGGCAGCTTCCCAAAGGCGAAGATGCAAGCTGCAGCACACAGGCACAGTGTGGGCAGCCTTCAGACTTCGAGAAAACAGTACTTTACCACTCTCCTGCCTTTTCCATGGTTATTCTATTGGAAAAGAACGAGTTTTGGACAACTACCTTTCATTCTTGCCAAACTCTTTGCAGACCCCGTGCAAGCTTTAGAACAAGATTTTGGATGTTTTCTTTCCTGGCAGAGTTTCTCCTTGCAAGATATGGTGGAAAAGCTTTTTGCTGAGTGTAGAGCGGCAAGACACGCAGAAGACGCAGATACGCAGCTCTCCGAAGCTAAGTGCCGGTCCCGGGCTTCTTTCGGCACAAACCGCTCTCAGGAGCTCCCTGCGCTCGCCACAATGCTCTGTGTGCGAAGAAGCCGCTTCTTCGCCTCCGGGAGAATCGGCGAGCGGCAGCTTCCCAAAGGCGAAGATGCAAGCTGC
>NW_027098985.1:0-112000 GCF_037042795.1 Molothrus aeneus
TTCAATCTGGCACGGTCTCTTAAACAAGTCAAATTGCTGATGATGCAAAACAATGTCTCAGAAATTCAGCCGGCCTGTTTGCCTTTTTTGCGGACTTCCTTTGAGGGTTGGACCACCTGGCTGCAAAAACAGAAAGTCCGTTTTTTCTTTAAAAACGGACACTAAGAGATATAACCGGTGTTTTGGGAACAGGTTTTGGAATTCTAAATAGTATTGATTCTGAAGTACACTAATGGATAAATTGGCTGCCACAAAATGGTTAGAGATTTGACCAAATTAAAACAATCCCTGCAATCATCCTTATTGGCTTTGGGAACACAGCAGTGCTTGCTATCAAACATATTACCAGCTTGGGAAAAGGTAAATGTAAGTGATCACAAATTGGTATACTGATGCACTCGGTGCTACACAAAACAACCTTTCTTTGGCTCTTAGCTCTATCCAGGCACAATTGTCGATGCAGTCAGTTGCTGCCTCAATGATAAGAGGTGAAGGCAATTTTCCTACTGAAATTCAGAAAAGAATTTGGGACAGTGCCACTGATTTTGAAAGAGAATTCCAGTCCTGGTGGAACTTGGTGAATTTTACTTATCACCCCATTACAAACACAGCCACAGCTCTTGTGTTAACCGTACGCAATGCCTCAGTGCATTTGAGATTTCCTATTATTGCATTAGGGCTAAATCATGATGGAGCTATGTTAATTTGGAATCTTCTATTGTCCGAGAACAAGGCTTCATCTGTGAAAGTAATGCAATTCCAGCTCAGGATGTTTGTTTGGACACAGAACAAAATATCTGTCATTTTGAAATTCATCCTAACGAGACTTTCGAAACAGTCCTTAAATATATAGGCAATGGATGTGGGTGCTTTAGAACTGCTTGTGATATGGTATTTGTAGAAAATGCAGTAGTGGATAGTAAAAATCATTCAAATTTTTGCGTGTAACTTTACAAAATTGAGGGATGTGATTTTTCTTCAGAAGCTCCAGTTACCTCCCATTACCTTTTACAATCCAATTAAAGACTGATTCACAAACTATTACTGTCCTAGGGTGACGTTATGATGCTTGTATCCCCATCCGTGTGTTCTGTTTATGCTGGATATCATGTTCTGTGCCTTCAAGACTGGCTGTGAAGAGCCAATGTTTTGTTTCGGTTTTGCTATCAGCCGCTCCCCCACAGCTGGCGCGACACAGAGACAGGGCAGTACATGGGTGCTGCTTTTGCTTTTTGCTTTGCTTTTCGCTTTGCTCTTGCTTCGGCTTTGCTCCTGCTTTGCTCTTGCTTTTTTGCTCCTGCTCATTAGTTAGTTTAGCTAAGCAGTCCAAATTTTCCCTGGACTGTTTCTCCTTTCCCTTTTTTGGACCTACTCGGACCTGCTCCGGACTGGGACCTGGGAAACACCGAGAGTTTGCACCTTGCGGCCAAGGTGCAGCAGCTACCCCAGCACAGGACAGACTGATAACAGAGCGAGCACTCCCAAGAGAGACTTTCTGAAGCTGTCTACTTTTTCAGAGCGGTGAAAGAGTGGTGCCATCTGGTATTGTTCCTTTTGTGTGCTGGGGGGTGCTTTGCCTGTTACAGAAACAGGTTCTTTCCACTTGTTTCCAAGGAATCCTTCCCGACCCGGTTGGGGGGAGGGGCCGTGTGGGTTTGTTTTCTGGAGGGTCCACCTTTTGGAGGTTTTTCTCCCAAATTTGCCCTAAACCAGGACATTTACCTACTCCCATTGGGATGAACATTACTTTGGTAAAGCAATCTTTGCTTCATCAGGACTTCATTGAAATACTGGAGAAGATCAAGAAGAATAGACAGAAAGCACTGGTAACTGTTCATCACAATGTGAAAGAAATACACCATGTCATAGAGAGAGTAAGAAAAGATGCTGAACACAGGTGGTAGGATACTCTTTTTGGGTGGTCACCTATTGCCACAAGAGTCCTGAACAGTATGTGTCATCCCATCATTGCCCTTTTGCGTTTCGTTTTGATTGGGGTTTTTTAATCAGCAGTCTTACTCATTATGAATTGGAGAATGATGAAAGAGTTAACAAAATTGATGTCTGTAATTAATGCACACAACTTGGCTGATGTCCTTTTCACTGTGGACATCTCCAAGACTATTGACACAAGGCGACTATAAATGAGAGGATGTGTTTTGAAATCGTCTTCAATTTTCTTTGATGATTATAAGAAAATTACTTTTGATTTTTGGTGAATTGTTTTGAAAAAAAATATTTTAAATGAACTGTTGTTGATTTGTTTATTGCTTTATTGCCTTTGATTATTTGTGATTAGTTTCAGATATTTGAAAAAAATGTTTCAAAATAATATGGTTTAAATTACTGTTATTATATTTGTTTCTTGTTTCCTTACCCCCGCCTTTTTCTATCTTTTCTTGTCCTTCCCTTCTCTCTCTCTGTCTGACGTATTGTCTCTGCTTTCCGGGATATGCTACCAATGTGCGACAAGTACACAACAATAGTACAGAACACTGCCGATGAAGACCCTTTGAAGCCTGTCGTGAGTCACCAGGTGCTGTGAAAGACGGTCTGAGGTTCCCCTCATTTGCCTCACGACCGTCCACAGGACCGATATCAGGACCCTGAGGACCCCGAGGACCCCGATGGGACCTCTGGCCTGCCAGTAATGGATGAACACCAAAAATCCTGAGGCCCCTGAGCAGAATTCTGGCCTGCCAAGTGATTGTTCACAGCTGTGTCTTCAGTGACTGCTTCTAGCAGGGCCTGCCAAAGGGCGACCCGGCCTATATGCTTGCACCTGCTTCACGACAATAGACCAGGAATTTTCCCACCTCTTGGCCAGATGAACTTGCTGGGGCAACTTGGTAGCCCCCCATGGAAAATCCTTCATCTGCTCCACTACCAGCGTGAGGCACCGAGGTTGAAGCCCCCCTACCAAGGACTGAGACTGAGACACCTGTAATTCTGATGCAGGGGTGCTGGCCTGACTGAAGCAGGATGCCTGCCGAGTGTTGCCTACAGATGTGTTCACCGGACCTAGACTGGTTTCCCCCAGAAAGCAGTCCTGAAACAGTGGGTCCCACTCACTGCTGATACTGACTTATCCTGCTGAGAACATGGACTGTCTGTACCCGTCTTCAATACCTTTTTCCCCCTCAGCAATTTCAATAGACTTCTTCTTCTTCTTGATTGTATCTGTTCCCCCTCAGCCATTTCAAGATTCTGTTTCCCCCCTCAGCAATGGACTATAATAGAACCTTGAGTTAACCAGGACTTTGAGATCTTCCCAACGTGACTAGGCAAACTCTATCGGCTGGACTAAGAGGACTTAGTCTCTCCATGTTTGGTAGCTATACTCCTCTCTCTTTCTCCCCCTCTTTTTTATTCTTTTCCTCTCCCTGATTCCTTTCAGGCATTTGCTGTGGTCATTCTATAAAGGTGCATTTGTTTGGATTGATACTGCAATCCCCTTTCCAGGTTGTCTGTTGCACTCCAAGATCAGTTAACCAACCAACCAGTTAACCAACCCCTTGGTATCAGCGGATCGTGACAATACCTTCTTTCAAGCTGACATTGGTTCTAGTCCATATAAGCACACTGGTAGGTAAAAGTAAACTCTAAAAGATATCATTCAAAATGTATTTCCCCTGTCTTCCCATTAAAGCAAGTGAAGAAAGCAGACAGGAGATCTTCAGATAACATGCTATGCAAATTGAAAAGATTCTGTCCTTATTTGAAGCAACTGAGAAACTCACACAATGAAATACAGTTCAGACAGATCGAAGGGTCACAGATGATGTCAAATCTGTACTTTCAATGTTTGAATGAAGCAAGATTTCTTGAAGTACAATCCTATAAAATGAAGGTGAGTTTGCAGAAGCAATTGAACTGGGTCTGTTTTATAAACACAATGTTTTCTAAGTAACTGAGGATTCAGGAAGGCAACCTTGGAATTTAAAGGATTTAGAAAGATACAAATACCAAGACTGGCAGTTCATTAGCTTTAACAGTCTCTTCAAATAAGATCTATTTTTAACTTCTTCTTGTAGTAGGTCTGAAGACATTAGGAATGATGCAATAAAACAAAACAAACAACAAACCAAAACAAAACCAAAACAGCTTTCTCAAAAAGCTTGGAGAAACCAGAGAAATTATGATTTTTAGGGGTTAAGTAGTCCTTTAAAAGTTGTCTCTGGGAAAAGAGATAAAAAACCACTAATTGACTGTGGAGTATATTCCAAACCTGTCCTGAAGCATGTAAGGGACAAGAGCCTGTAATAAAACTACTATGCTGGGTTCATCTGTTAAAAGCATTCCAGAATGGTTGAAATTATCAATCACATAATGTGGGATTAAAAAAAAAAAAAAAAAAAAAAGAAAAAAAGAAAAAGAAAAAAGAAGAAAGCATAGAGAAAAAAATATTTTGAACATGTTTTCCCATTCCCAGATGGCATAACAGCTTTATTTCATTTTGTTCCTAAGACTGATTAATAGCTTATGAAGTGTTTTACAATTGAGAGTGAGAGTGTTCACACTAACCATACAATTTGGATGGATGTCTTTTACTTTGCACAGCAGCAGATACGGTTTAGCACTCCACAGTTCAGTCCCCGAAAGTGAATGGGTGTGGCAGATTTAACCTAACTGGCCAGTCCACCAGAATGCTTAATTATCTTGGAAAATGCTTTGCTCTGTCTCATTATCTGGACATGTCTCTCTAGCTCCGCTTTGAGCTCCTTGATCTTTCATCTACAGGATGAGATCCAATTTAGCTTAGCAAGGACATAGCCTTTCAAAACCACATCTTTTATCTTCTGCATTCATACAAGTACATTTCTACTGCAGGGAACCCTGTGGAAGATCCTAGTTGTTTTGTTTCTCAGATAGTTGTTGCATAAAAGAGCTCTTCTTTTAATTTTTTCCCTGCTAAAGTATAGGCTCTGTACTTAACTGATTGTGATGCTAACTCATTATCATCTATTCTTCAGTCGTACAGAGTAGGCAGCAAAGTTTTCTTCTGAAGACATTCCTTTAATGAGAAATGCTGAAGGTCTGACTTCAGTTGCAAAGGTCACTGATTGACCGGTTGCAAAATTGTTAAGTCTAGTAAGAGCAGGAAAAGTGTGCTGTTGCTGTGCCTGTAAATGTCGTGTCAGCTGCTGTTGGGATAAAAAGCATGAGCATAAGAAAAGATATCTGCATGGATAGAAAAGAAATTTGTTGTGATTTCTGCACAAGAGGAAGTATGAAGCACTTATTTCAGTGGCTAAGACAGTATCATCATTGGGCCAGTTCTCTTCAACATCTTTTGAACAACCTGGACACAGCACTTGAAGGAATATTAAGACAGTTTGCCAAAGACACTAAATTGGGAGGAGCTGTGAACTAACTCCCTTGAGGGCACAGAGACCTTGCAGAGAGATCTTGCCAAATAGGAGAGATGGGCAATTCTTGCTGGCCAGGAGTCTATGCACAAATCACAAAAGGGGCGGGACTGCTGGGGACAGCGTCTCAAGCTGGTTTTTTTCCAGCATCAGTCTCATTACATGGTGATGACAATGGGAAGCTGCCAGCAGCTCACGTCCCCAGCAGCAGACAAAGAACTTAATGTTACAACTTACTTGAAAAGTTTTTTGACCAATCACACAAAGCCAAAGCATATTGGCAGTACTTCTGTCCAATCACTATAAAGACATGTACCTGGGCTTAGAACAATGCTCGCTTCTTTCGAATAAAAGACCTGCTTGTAAGCCTTAAGATACAATGCACAGAGCTCCATTATTAAGCTTAGAACTACCTAACATCGCGCTAGATATACTTTGCAGTAGCTTAGGGAGTTATTCTAGACAAGCATTAATACACAGACCATTGTTCCATTTGTCCTTACTTTTCTACTTCTCATCTAATTTTTCTGCTGACAAACCTTATGACTACTGCTTAGCTCCAATGACAGTTCTGCTGTCTCTGAGGCCTTCCTTTTGCAGCTTTCCCAAACCCCTCTGTTTCTGAGGATTCCCACAGGCAATCACCAACCAGATGGAGTGGAACAACGGCAAGTGCTGGATTCAGCACCTGCAGCAGGGCAATCCTGGTGGGTGTATAGACTGGGGAGGGAGCAAGAGGCTGGGAGAAGCACTGCAGAAAGGGACCCAGGCTCCTGGCCAATGGCAAGCTGAATGTGCATCAGCAGTGCCCTGGCAGCCAGGAGGGCCAAGCCTGTCCTGGGGTGCATCAGGCACAGTATCACCAGCTGGGCAAGGAAGGGGATTGTCTTGCTCTGCTCTGCTCTGCTCTGGGGCGGAATCACCTTGGTATTAGAAAGTCCTCAAATGAGGTCTACAAAGACAGGACTCAAAGAAATGGCGTGCAGCTGAGTCAGGGGAGGTTTAGGTCGGGTATCCGGAAAAAGTTTTTAACCAGAGAATGGCTGGGCACTGGAAGAGTCTTTCCAGGGAGTGGTCACACCATCACACCTGTCTGAGTTTGGGACATTGCTCTCAGGCATATGGTGTGATTCTCAAGGATGGCCCCAGGCAGGGCCAGGAGTTGGACTGATGATGATCCTGATGGGGTCCTTCCAATTCAACAGATTCGACGACTCGATGGTTCTGTCCTGGCCACTCAAGGTATATTGCTTGGTCTCATCAGATTTTGATCTGCTCTTGTTGGTCAGACTTTGTCCCTACTGGCTAATGATATTTATCACAAAAGACAAAGTGCCTTTTCTCAATTTTCTCAAGCAATTGGAACATGCGCCTTAGAATCCTAAAAAAGTCTTTTCTTTGAAACAACACTGTAGTGTTTTTCAGTGCCCAGTAGTCTTTCCAGATCTTAAGGAGAAAGAAGGCAAAATGAGGGGACGTATTACAATGAATGATTGTCAATTTTCCGGTTCTTTAGCAGTATATTTGTACTTCCACTATTCTTTGCTGTAAAATCATGGTTTTCTATAGTATCCAATTTTCTAGCAAGACACATTTCTGCAACTGAGCCCATCAGTCATTGTGAAAATATATTGTCAAAAGTACAAAACATATGAATAGGCAGTGACAAGTGAGGGAAAAAAGAAGTATGAGAAGCAGCTGCATGATACTAAAGTGAGACAAGAAGGAGGAGAAGGTGCTCCAGTTGACACAGCAAAGAATCCCCCACAGTCCCTGGAGGACATCATCATCAAGCAGGTTGTCTCCCAGCAGTCCCTGGAGAACCGTGGAGGAACACAATGGAGCTCGTGGGGAGCTCCATGCCACAGCAGGTGAATGTGCTTTGAAGGAAGCTGCAGCTTGTGGAGGGAGAGAGGGCCAGAAAAGCATCCTTGACCTCTTGGAAGAGTGGAAGAGTACGTGCAAATCTTAAACAGCTGCTAACTCTAATCTATTCTCTTTCCACTTCTTGTCTTAGGTAAGTAAGAAGACAACCCAAGAATTAGAAGCCTAAATTCTTTTGCTTGAGGCTCCCATTCTTTCTGCCATTCTCTTAAAATTTACTTTGAAGTAAAACTCATGATAAAGTTCTTAAGGCTTGATGTTCAGGCTTGTTTCAGAAAATAGGGAGTGCAAATAACTCTTGTCACTGTCATTTTTTTCATAGAAGGAAAAAAGGGAAATTACTGGTTTTCAAGGACTTACGGAAATCCATTGGTAACGGTGGTGAGACTGAAGAGTTTAATTAATCTGAAAAGAGAATGTCGTGGAGCTACCTCAGCGCTGTACAAGTTTTTTTACCAGGAAGTCTAGACTTTTAAACAGACTAAGGACACAATAGTTATCTCTGGGAATATTTTAGTATGTATAGTACATTCATCTTTAAATAGTTCTATCTGTTTGACAGTTATGACTTAGGCTTTAAATTTGATGTGAAAAGAAATATTTGTGATTCAGATCATTTCCATTTCTGAAGCATTTCAGTTGTTGACTGTTTTTGCTGTCTCCTGAGGGCGGGAAAATAGTCTTTGTACCAATACTGAAACAAACTAGATGGAAAAATTTGTTTTCCTCATTCTTTTCTGTCTATTCGAACAGGCACAGCAGCAAGACCACTGCTATGCGTCTGAGTGGCCCTTCCACTCCTGGATGACAAACTTGTAGTGGCTAGTATGTTATTTGCACACATTTCTGATGCCGGCTGTTAACTGTTGTGCAGAAAGATCTGTCAACCTTTTTCCCCGGAGCACACTTCTGAATTGCTTCACTTGTCTCTGAAGCAGAGAACTAAGCTGGCACTCCATTTCTGAGATCTTGCTGCGTTAGCCCCCAAACCCATTTCTTTCAAATGCTTTTTATTTTCAACCAAAGCACTTCATTACTTCATGATGTAATCTCTTGTTCTTAATGTTCGGGGGATTGTTTTAGACTGATAAGACCATATTGCAGTAAGCAGGTAGAACATCTATCTTAAGCAGTATCCATCACTTGGCTTTGGTTCATGTATCATAACATCTGCAAGGAATGTCATTTACAATCAATGGATGGGCTGGGGTAATGGGCCAGAGGTTTAGGAATCTTTCTCCAATTAATTTTGCGTTAAAATTTAGCTCTTATCATTTCAATTGTGTCTTTATTAAAACAATCATCTATTTATTACCTGTACCACAATGAACTGTGTACCTGTACCACAGTCAACAGGGGTTGAGCATCCTACAACAATTCCAAGAAGAAGAATGGTCTGAGCCCCCAGTGCAACACATGAAGTCTGTCATCAAGTCAGAGTCCTGCAGGCATTTTCTCAGCCTGGAGAAGAGCAGACTCTGGGCAAATTGTTAGAGCAACTCTCCAGTAGCTGAAGACAGCCTACCAGAAGGAGGCAGGTGAGCTACACAAGGGCACGGAGCGATAGGAAAAGTGTGGATGGCTTTAAAACCTGAAGAGTATAGGTTTCCTTTGGCTATTGGAAAGAAATTCCTTGCCAAGATGGTTGTGAGACACTAGAACATGTTGTGGGTGACCAATTCCTGGAAGTGATCAAGGCCAGCTTGAATGGGTCTTTGAGCTTAAGGCGGTCTAGTGGAAGGTGTCCCTGACAATGACATGGTGGGGAGGAGGTAGGTGAATTTAAGGTCCCTTCCAAAGCCAACCATTCCATTATTCTATGGTAATCATTCTGTACAGTAGCAGTAAGAAGTTGAAGCTAGAAATAACATATTCATGCTGAGAAACTGCTATCCAATGAGTTGAACTGTTTGGGTCTCACATTTATGTGCCATTTAGCAATACTATATCTAATATCTAGTCCTCACTCTTTATCATACACGCAAGTATTTTATCATCTTTAACGTTTCTGACATTTGGGAATTTTCTTCCCTTCTCTTTCTTTCTTTCTTTCTTTCTTTCTTTCTTTCTTTCTTTCTTTCTTTCTTTCTTTCTTTCTTTCTTTCTTTCTTTCTTTCTTTCTTTCTTTCTTTCTTTCTTTCTTTCTTTCTTTCTTTCTTTCTTTCTTTCTCTCTTTCTCTCTCTCTTTCTCTCTTTCTCTCTTTCTCTCTTTCTCTCTTTCTCTCTTTCTCTCTTTCTCTCTTTCCTTCTTTCTTTTCTTTCCTTCCCCCACTTCCTTCCTTCACTGCCTTCCTTCCACTATGTCCTTCTTTCTGCCACGTCCTTCTGCCACTTCCTTCCCTCCCTCTCTCCACTTTGATGTTAATTTGCAAACTGTCAAGTAGTTACAGGAAATTACTCTTCTTAAATATCATTTTGAAGCTTAGAAATGAATAACAAAATTGTGTCAAACCATGGCATTTAAAAGCCACCTGAAAGTGAGAACTAGCTATGGAAAAGACAAAAATACAAAATGAGATGATGGAGTGGATGGTTTTAAGGGATATTCTTTGTATTGCTTTGATACAAATGAGTATCTCAATTTTTACACCTTCTAAAAACACATCTTGAAACTTACTACTTTCCGTGACAAAAATATTTCCAAAACAAGGAAATTGATTTATGCAGATGAAAATATCATCTCCCAAATAGTCATCATCAAGTCCAAAAGATTACCCTGCTTTTACGTAGTAAGCTTTATGGAGATTTCTATTCTCACACAAACCAAGAAGAATCTTTCAAATGACTAGAAAATCTTTAAAAGCAAAATAACCTTGAAGAAAAAAGATCCAAAAAAGAACCGGGAATTAGATACGTCCACACTTGTTACATGTTTGTTGGCGAGTACACTTCCCATTCACGCACGCACGCACCCCTCTTCCTCCTGCACACAGATGTGTGATATTGGGTCTCAAAGAATGGACTATTTTCTCTTAGATAGGTTTTGGTTCTCAACGTCAAAGCGTAGTCTTCCTGGCTCTATTACCAGGATTTTGTTCCGGGAAGGGAATGTGCTTGTGCCTGTTAGAAATGGGGAGGAGGGGACAGAAAGCAAAGCCATTTGAAGACAACCTGCAGCATAACTAAGAAAGTGAGGTGCTTCTTGACTGCACAGCGAAAGAAAGATCGGGAGTAAAATGGAGGAAAACTTGAGGTGCTGATAGAGTTTCTCCTTGTGACAGCGTTCAAACGGACAGAAAACAGCACTTCCTCATTCTCCTGCCTTTTCAATTCACATTAACATTGGAAGAAAAGGGGTTTTGGACAACTTTCTTTTGCTTCTTGCCTAACACTCTGCTGACACTCCGTGCAACTTCCAGAAAAAGATCCGGGATGCTTTTTGTACTGGGAGAGTTTCTCCTTGCGAGACCTAGTAGAAAAGTTTTTGCTAAGATGTAGGCGACAAGAGACGCAGATTCAGAGATACGGAGCTCTCCGAAGGTAAGGGCCGCTCCCGGGCGTCTTTCCGCAGAAGCCGTGCTCCGGAGCGCAGCGCGACCGGCACAATGCTCTGTGTGCAAAGAAGCGGCTTCTTCGTCTCCGGGAGACGGAGACCGCGTCCGCGTCTTTAAAAGCGAAGAAAAAAGTCGCACAACATGGGGATTGTGTGTGCAGCTCTCAAACCTAAAGAAAACAGTACCTTACCACTCTCCGGCCTTTTCCATTCACATTACCATTCCAAAAGAAGGAGTTTTGGACAACTTTCTTTTGCTTCTTATTAAACACTCTGCAGACCTCCGTGCAACCTCTAGAACAAGAGCGGAGATGCTTTCCGTACTGGCACAGTTTGTCCTTGCAAGACATAGTAAAAAAGCTTTTTGCTAAGTTTTATGCGACCAGAGAGGCAGAAGGCAGAGCAAAGAGCTCTCCGAAACTAAGCCCCCTGCCAGGGCGTCTTTCGTCAGAAGCCGCTCTCCGGAGAACACCGCCACCGGCACAATACTCTGTGCGCGAAGAAGCCGCTTCTTCGCCTCCGGGAGATGGAAAGAACGGCAGCTTCCCAAAGGCGAAGATGCAAGCCGCAGCAGACGGATATAGAGTGTGCAGCTTTCAAAATGATAGAAACGAGTACTTTAGCATTCTCCTGCCGTTTCAGTCACATTATATTCGAATAAAAGGAGTTTTGGGACACTATTTTTTCATCTTGTTAAAAACTCTCCAGTCCTCTGTGCAACTTTTAGAAGAAGATTGGGGATGTTTTCTTTCCTGGCAGAGTTTCTCTTTGCAAGATATGGTGGAAAAGCTTTTTGCTGAGTGTTGAGCGGCAAGACACGCAGAAGATGCAGATACGCAGCTCTCCGAAGCTAAGTGCCGGTCCACGGCTTCTTTCAGCAGAAACCGCTCTTAGGTGCTCACCGCGACCGGCCGTATGCTCTGTGTCTGAAGAAGCCGCTTCTTCGCCTCCAGGAGAATCGGCGAGCGGCAGCTTCCCAAAGGCGAAGATGCAAGCTGCAGCACACAGGCACAGTGTGGGCAACATTCAGACTTAGAGAAAACAGTACTTTACCACTCTCCTGCCTTTTCCATTGCTATTATGTTCGAAAAGAACGAGTTTTGGACAACTACCTTTCATTCTTGCCAAACTCTTTGCAGACCTCCGTGCAAGCTTTAGAACAAGATTTTGGATGTTTTCTTTCCTGGCAGAGTTTCTCTTTGCAAGATATGGTGGAAAAGATTTTTGCTGAGTGTTGAGCGGCAAGACACGCAAAAGATGCAGATACACAGCTCTCCGAAGCTAAGTGCCTGTCCCGGGCTTCTTTCGGCACAAACCGCTCTCAGGAGCTCCCTGCGCTCGCTACAATGCTCTGTGTGCGAAGAAGCCGCTTCTTCGCCTCCGGGAGACTCGGCGAGCGGCAGCTTCCCAAAGGCGAAGATGCAAGCTGTACCACACAGGAACAGTGTGGGCAACATTCAGACTTAGAGAAAACAGTACTTTACCACTCTCCTGCCTTTTCCATTGCTATTATGTTCGAAAAGAACGAGTTTTGGACAACTACGTTTCATTCTTGCAAAACTCATTGCAGACTTCCGTGCAAGCTTTAGAACAAGATTTTGGATGTTTTCTTTCCTGGCAGAGTTTCTCTTTGCAAGATATGCTGGAAAAGCTTTTTGCTGAGTGTTGAGCGGCAAGACACGCAGAAGACGCAGATACGCAGCTCTCCGAAGCTAAGTGTCGGTCCACGGCTTCTTTCAGCAGAAGCCGCTCTTAGGTGCTCACCGCGACCGGCCCAATGCTCTGTGTGCGAAGAAGCCGCTTCTTCGCCTCCGGGAGACTCGGCGAGCGGCAGCTTCCCAAAGGCGAAGATGCAAGCCGCACCATGCAGGCACAGTGTGGGCAGCATTCAGACTTAGAGAAAACCGTACTTTACCACTCTCCTGCTTTTCCATGGTTATTCTATTGGAAAAGAAAGAGTTTTGGACAACTACTTTTCTTCTTTCTTGCAAAACTCTTTGCAGACCTCCGTGCAAGCTTTAGAACAAGATTTTGGATGTTTTCTTTCCTGGCAGAGTTTCTCTTTGCAAGATATGGTGGAAAAGCTTTTTGCTGAGTGTAGAGCGGCAAGACACGCAGAAGACGCAGATACGCAGCTCTCCGAAGCTAAGTGCCGGTCCCGGACTTCTTTCCGCAGAAGCCGCTCTTAGGTGCTCACCACGACCGGCCCAATGCTCTGTGCGCGAAGAAGCCGCTTCTTTGCCTCCGGGAGACTCGGCGAGCGGCAGCTTCCCAAAGGCGAAGATGCAAGCTGCAGCACACAGGCACAGTGTGGGCAGCATTCAGACTTAGAGAAAACAGTACTTTACCACTCTCCTGCTTTTCCATGGTTATTCTATTGGAAAAGAACGAGTTTTGGAAAACTACCTTTCTTCTTTCTTGCCAAACTCTTTGCAGACCCCCGTGCAAGCTTTAGAACAAGATTTTGGATGTTTTCTTTCCTGGCAGAGTTTCTCTTTGCAAGATATGCTTGAAAAGCTTTTTGCTGAGTGTAGAGCGGCAAGACAGGCAGAAGACGCAGATACGCAGCTCTCCGAAGCTAAGTGCCGGTCCCGGACTTCTTTCGGCACAAGCCGCTCTTAGGTGATCACCACGACCGGCCCAATGCTCTGTGCGCGAAGAAGCCGCTTCTTCGCCTCCGGGAGACTCGGCGAGCGGCAGCTTCCCAAAGGCGAAGATGCAAGCCGCACCACACAGGCACAGTGTGGGCAGCATTCAGACTTAGAGAAAACAGTACTTTACCACTCTCCTGCCTTTTCCATTGCTATTATATTGGAAAAGAACGAGTTTTGGACAACTACCTTTCATTCTTGCCAAACTCTTTGCAGACCTCCGTGCAAGCTTTAGAACAAGATTTTGGATGTTTTCTTTCCTGGCAGAGTTTCTCTTTGCAAGATATGCTGGAAAAGCTTTTTGCTGAGTGTTGAGCGGCAAGACAGGCAGAAGACGCAGATACGCAGCTCTCCAAAGCTAAGTGCCCGTCCATGGCTTCTTTCGGCAGAAGCCGCTCTTAGTTGCTCACCACGACCGGCCCAATGCTCTGTGTGCGAAGAAGCCGCTTCTTTTGCCTCCGGGAGAATCGGGCAGCGGCAGCTTCCCAAAGGCGAAGATGCAAGCTGCAGCACACAGGCACAGTGTGGGCAGCATTCAGACTTAGAGAAAACAGTACTTTACCACTCTCCTGCCTTTTCCATTGCTATTATATTGGAAAAGAATGAGTTTTGGACAACTACCTTTCATTTTTGCCAAATTCTTTGCAGACCTCCGTGCAAGCTTTAGAACAAGATTTTGGATGTTTTCTTTCCTGGCAGAGTTTCTCTTTGCAAGATATGCTGGAAAAGCTTTTTGCTGAGTGTTGAGCGGCAAGACACGCAGAAGACGCAGATACGCAGCTCTCCGAAGCTAAGTGCCGGTCCCGGGCTTCTTTCGGCAGAAGCCGCTCTTAGGTGCTCACCACGACCGGCCCAATGCTCTGTGCGCAAAGAAGCCGCTTCTTCGCCTCCGGGAGATGGAGAGAACGGCAGCTTCCCAAAGGCGAAGATGCAAGCCGCAGCACACCGATATAGCGTGTGCAGCTTTCCAAATGAGAGAGACCAGTATTTTAGCATTCTCCTGCCGTTTCAGACACATTATATTCGAATAAAAGGAATTTTGGGACACTATCTTTTTCATCTGGTAAAACACTCTGCAGTCCTCTGTGCAACCTTTAGAAGAAGATTGGGGATGTTTTCTTTCCTGGCAGAGTTTCTCTTTGCAAGATATGCTGGAAAAGCTTTTGGCTGAGTGTTGAGTGGCAAGACACGCAGAAGACGCAGATACGCAGCTCTCCGAAGCTAAGTGCCGGTCCCGGGCTTCTTTCGGCAGAAGCCGCTCTTAGTTGCTCACCGCGACCGGCCCAATGCTCTGTGCGCAAAGAAGCCGCTTCTTCGCCTCCGGGAGATGGAGAGAACGGCAGCTTCCCAAAGGCGAAGATGCAAGCCGCAGCACACCGATATAGCGTGTGCAGCTTTCCAAATGATAGAAACCAGTATTTTAGCATTCTCCTGCCGTTTCATACACATTATATTCGAATAAAAGGAGTTTTGGGACACTATCTTTTTCATCTGGTAAAACACTCTGCAGTCCTCTGTGCAACTTTTAGAAGAAGTTTGGGGATGTTTTCTTTCCTGGCAGAGTTTCTCTTTGCAAGATATGCTGGAAAAGCTTTTGGCTGAGTGTTGAACGGCAAGACACGCAGAAGACGCAGATACGCAGCTCTCTGAAGCTAAGTGCCAGTCCACGGCTTCTTTCGGCACAAACCGCTCTCAGGAGCTCCCTGCGCTCGGCACAATGTTGTGCGCAAAGAAGCCGCTTCTTCCCCTCCGGGAGAATCGGCGAGCGGCAGCTTCCCAAAGGCGAAGATGCAAGCTGCACCACACAGGCACAGTGTGGGCAGCCCTCAGACTTAGAGAAAACAGTACTTTACCACTCTCTTGCCTTTTCCATTGCTATTATGTTTGAAAAGAACGAGTTTTGGACAACTACCTTTCATTCTTGCAAAACTCTTTGAAGACCTCCGTGCAAGCTTTAGAACAAGATTTTGGATGTTTTCTTTCCTGGCAGAGTTTCTCTTTGCAAGATATGCTGGAAAAGCTTTTTGCTGAGTGTTGAGCGGCAAGACACGCAGAAGACGCAGATACGCAGCTCTCCGAAGCTAAGTGCCGGTCCACGGCTTCTTTCGGCAGAAGCCGCTCTTAGGTGCTCACCGCGACCGGCCCAATGCTCTGTGCGCAAAGAAGCCGCTTCTTCGCCTCCGGGAGAATCGGCGAGCGGCAGCTTCCCAAATGCAAAGATGCAAGCTGCACCACACAGGCACAGTGTGGGCAACATTCAGACTTAGAGAAAGCAGTACTTTACCACTCTCTTGCCTTTTCCATTGCGATTATGTTCGAAAAGAACGAGTTTTGGACAACTACCTTTCATTCTTGCAAAACTCTTTGCAGACCTCCGTGCAAGCTTTAGAACAAGATTTTGGATGTTTTCTTTCCTGGCAGAGTTTCTCTTTGCAAGATATGCTGGAAAAGCTTTTTGCTGAGTGTTGAGCGGCAAGACACGCAGAAGACACAGATACGCAGCTCTCCGAAGCTAAGTGCCGGTCCACGGCTTCTTTCGGCCGAAGCCGCTCTTAGGTGCTCACCATGACCGGCCCAATGCTCTGTGCGCGAAGAAGCCGCTTCTTCGCCTCCGGGAGACTCGGCGAGCGGCAGCTTCCCAAAGGCGAAGATGCAAGCTGCAGCACACAGGCACAGTGTGGGCAGCATTCAGACTTAGAGAAAACAGTACTTTACCACTCTCCTGCCTTTTCCATTGCTATTATATTGGAAAAGAATGAGTTTTGGACAACTACCTTTCATTCTTGCCAAACTCTTTGCAGACCCCCGTGCAAGCTTTAGAACAAGATTTTGGATGTTTTCTTTCCTGGCAGAGTTTCTCTTTGCAAGATATGCTGGAAAAGCTTTTTGCTGAGTGTAGAGCGGCAAGACACGCAGAAAACGCAGATACGCAGCTCTCCGAAGCTAAGTGCCGGTCCACGGCTTCTTTTGGCACAAACCGCTCTCAGGAGCTCCCTGCGCTCAGCACAATGTTGTGCGCAAAGAAGCCGCTTCTTCGCCTCCGGGGGAATCGGCGAGCGGCAGCTTCCCAAAGGCGAAGATGCAAGCCGCACCACACAGGCACAGTGTGGGCAGCATTCAGACTTAGAGAAAACAGTACTTTACCACTCTCCTGCCTTTTCAATTGCTATTACATTGGAAAAGAACGAGTTTTGGACAACTACCTTTCATTTTTGCCAAACTCTTTGCAGACCTCCGTGCAAGCTTTAGAACAAGATTTTGGATGTTTTCTTTCCTGGCAGAGTTTCTCTTTGCAAGATATGCTGGAAAAGCTTTTTGCTGAGTGTTGAGCGGCAAGACAGGCAGAAGACGCAGATACGCAGCTCTCCGAAGCTAAGTGCCGGTCCCGGGCTTCTTTCGGCAGAAGCCGCTCTTAGGTGCTCACCACGACCGGCCCAATGCTCTGTGCGCAAAGAAGCCGATTCTTCGCCTCCGGGAGATGGAGAGAACGGCAGCTTCCCAAAGGCGAAGATGCAAGCCGCAGCACACCGATATAGCGTGTGCAGCTTTCCAAATGATAGAAACCAGTATTTTAGCATTCTCCTGCCGTTTCATACACATTATATTCGAATAAAAGGAGTTTTGGGACACTATCTTTTTCATCTGGTAAAACACTCTGCAGTCCTCTGTGCAACTTTTAGAAGAAGTTTGGGGATGTTTTCTTTACTGGCAGAGTTACTCTTTGCAAGATATGCTGGAAAAGCTATTGGCTGAGTGTTGAACGGCAAGACACGCAGAAGACGCAGATACGCAGCTCTCCGAAGCTAAGTGCCAGTCCACGGCTTCTTTCGGCACAAACCGCTCTCAGGAGCTCCCTGCGCTCGGCACAATGTTGTGCGCAAAGAAGCCGCTTCTTCGCCTCAGGGAGAATCAGCGAGCGGCAGCTTTCCAAAGGCGAAGATGCAACCTGCAGCACACAGGCACAGTGTGGGCAACATTCAGACTTAGAGAAAACAGTACTTTACCACTCTCTTGCCTTTTCCATTGCTATTATGTTCGAAAAGAACGAGTTTTGGACAACTACCTTTCATTCTTGCCAAACTCTTTGCAGACCTCCGTGCAAGCTTTAGAACAAGATTTTGGATGTTTTCTTTCCTGGCAGAGTTTCTCTTTGCAAGATATGGTGGAAAAGCTTTTTGCTGAGTGTAGAGCGGCAAGACACGCAGAAGACGCAGATACGCAGCTCTCCGAAGCTAAGTGCCGGTCCACGGCTTCTTTCGGCAGAAGCCGCTCTTAGTTGCTCACCGCGACCGGCCCAATGCTCTGTGTGCGAAGAAGCCGCTTCTTTGCCTCCGGGAGAATCGGCGAGCGGCAGCTTCCCAAAGGCGAAGATGCAAGCTGCAGCACACAGGCACAGTGTGGGCAGCCTTCAGACTTAGAGAAAACAGTACTTTACCACTCTCCTGACTTTTCCATTGCTATTATATTGGAAAAGAACGAGATTTGGACAACTACCTTTCATTCTTGCAAAACTCTTTGCAGACCTCCGTGGAAGCTTAAGAAAAAGATCTTGGATGTTTTCTTGCCTGGCAGAGTTTCTCTTTGCAAGATATGGTGGAAAAGCTTTTTGCTGAGTGTAGAGCGGCAAGACACGCAGAAGACACAGATACGCAGCTCTCCGAAGCTAAGTGCCGGTCCCGGACTTCTTTCGGCACAAACCGCTCTTAGGTGCTCACCACGACCGGCCCAATGCTCTGTGCGCGAAGAAGCCGCTTCTTCGCCTCCGGGAGACTCGGCGAGCGGCAGCTTCCCAAAGGCGAAGATGCAAGCCGCACCACACAGGCACAGTGTGGGCAGCATTCAGACTTAGAGAAAACAGTACTTTACCACTCTCCTGCCTTTTCTATTGTTATTATGTTCGAAAAGAACAAGTTTTGGACAACTACCTTTCATTCTTGCAAAACTCTTTGCTGACCTCCGTGCAAGCTTTAGAACAAGATTTTGGATGTTTTCTTTCCTGGCAGAGTTTCTCTTTGCAAGATATGGTGGAAAAGCTTTTTGCTGAGTGTAGAGCGGCAAGACACGCAGAAGACGCAGATACGCAGCTCTCCGAAGCTAAGTGCCGGTCCCGGGCTTCTTTCGGCAGAAACCGCTCTTAGGTGCTCACCACGACCGGCCCAATGCTCTGTGCGCAAAGAAGCCGCTTCTTCGCCTCCGGGAGATGGAGAGAACGGCAGCTTCCCAAAGGCGAAGATGCAAGCCGCAGCACACCGATATAGCGTGTGCAGCTTTCCAAATGAGAGAAACCGGTATTTTAGCATTCTCCTGCCGTTTCAGACACATTATATTCGAATAAAAGGAGTTTTGGGACACTATCTTTTTCATCTGGTAAAACACTCTGCAGTCCTCTGTGCAACTTTTACAAGAAGACTGGGGATGTTTTCTTTCCTGGCAGAGTTTCTCTTTGCAAGATATGGTGGAAAAGCTTTTTGCTGAGTGTAGAGCGGCAAGACACGCAGAAGACGCAGATACGCAGCTCTCCGAAGCTAAGTGCCGGTCCACGGCTTCTTTCGGCAGAAGCCGCTCTTAGTTGCTCACCGCGACCGGCCAAATGCTCTGTGTGCAAAGAAGCCGCTTCTTTGCCTCCGGGAGAATCGGCGAGCGGCAGCTTCCCAAAGGCGAAGATGCAAGCTGCAGCACACAGGCACAGTGTGGGCAACATTCAGACTTAGAGAAAACAGTACTTTACCACTCTCCTGCCTTTTCCATTGCTATTATGTTCGAAAAGAACGAGTTTTGGACAACTACCTTTCATTCTTGCCAAACTCTTTGCAGACCTCCGTGCAAGCTTTAGAACAAGATTTTGGATGTTTTCTTTCCTGGCAGAGTTTCTCTTTGCAAGATATGGTGGAAAAGATTTTTGCTGAGTGTTGAGCGGCAAGACACGCAAAAGATGCAGATACACAGCTCTCCGAAGCTAAGTGCCTGTCCCGGGCTTCTTTCGGCACAAACCGCTCTCAGGAGCTCCCTGCGCTCGCTACAATGCTCTGTGTGCGAAGAAGCCGCTTCTTCGCCTCCGGGAGACTCGGCGAGCGGCAGCTTCCCAAAGGCGAAGATGCAAGCTGTACCACACAGGAACAGTGTGGGCAACATTCAGACTTAGAGAAAACAGTACTTTACCACTCTCCTGCCTTTTCCATTGCTATTATGTTCGAAAAGAACGAGTTTTGGACAACTACGTTTCATTCTTGCAAAACTCATTGCAGACTTCCGTGCAAGCTTTAGAACAAGATTTTGGATGTTTTCTTTCCTGGCAGAGTTTCTCTTTGCAAGATATGCTGGAAAAGCTTTTTGCTGAGTGTTGAGCGGCAAGACACGCAGAAGACGCAGATACGCAGCTCTCCGAAGCTAAGTGTCGGTCCACGGCTTCTTTCAGCAGAAGCCGCTCTTAGGTGCTCACCGCGACCGGCCCAATGCTCTGTGTGCGAAGAAGCCGCTTCTTCGCCTCCGGGAGACTCGGCGAGCGGCAGCTTCCCAAAGGCGAAGATGCAAGCCGCACCATGCAGGCACAGTGTGGGCAGCATTCAGACTTAGAGAAAACCGTACTTTACCACTCTCCTGCTTTTCCATGGTTATTCTATTGGAAAAGAAAGAGTTTTGGACAACTACTTTTCTTCTTTCTTGCAAAACTCTTTGCAGACCTCCGTGCAAGCTTTAGAACAAGATTTTGGATGTTTTCTTTCCTGGCAGAGTTTCTCTTTGCAAGATATGGTGGAAAAGCTTTTTGCTGAGTGTAGAGCGGCAAGACACGCAGAAGACGCAGATACGCAGCTCTCCGAAGCTAAGTGCCGGTCCCGGACTTCTTTCCGCAGAAGCCGCTCTTAGGTGCTCACCACGACCGGCCCAATGCTCTGTGCGCGAAGAAGCCGCTTCTTTGCCTCCGGGAGACTCGGCGAGCGGCAGCTTCCCAAAGGCGAAGATGCAAGCTGCAGCACACAGGCACAGTGTGGGCAGCATTCAGACTTAGAGAAAACAGTACTTTACCACTCTCCTGCTTTTCCATGGTTATTCTATTGGAAAAGAACGAGTTTTGGAAAACTACCTTTCTTCTTTCTTGCCAAACTCTTTGCAGACCCCCGTGCAAGCTTTAGAACAAGATTTTGGATGTTTTCTTTCCTGGCAGAGTTTCTCTTTGCAAGATATGCTTGAAAAGCTTTTTGCTGAGTGTAGAGCGGCAAGACAGGCAGAAGACGCAGATACGCAGCTCTCCGAAGCTAAGTGCCGGTCCCGGACTTCTTTCGGCACAAGCCGCTCTTAGGTGATCACCACGACCGGCCCAATGCTCTGTGCGCGAAGAAGCCGCTTCTTCGCCTCCGGGAGACTCGGCGAGCGGCAGCTTCCCAAAGGCGAAGATGCAAGCCGCACCACACAGGCACAGTGTGGGCAGCATTCAGACTTAGAGAAAACAGTACTTTACCACTCTCCTGCCTTTTCCATTGCTATTATATTGGAAAAGAACGAGTTTTGGACAACTACCTTTCATTCTTGCCAAACTCTTTGCAGACCTCCGTGCAAGCTTTAGAACAAGATTTTGGATGTTTTCTTTCCTGGCAGAGTTTCTCTTTGCAAGATATGCTGGAAAAGCTTTTTGCTGAGTGTTGAGCGGCAAGACAGGCAGAAGACGCAGATACGCAGCTCTCCAAAGCTAAGTGCCCGTCCATGGCTTCTTTCGGCAGAAGCCGCTCTTAGTTGCTCACCACGACCGGCCCAATGCTCTGTGTGCGAAGAAGCCGCTTCTTTTGCCTCCGGGAGAATCGGGCAGCGGCAGCTTCCCAAAGGCGAAGATGCAAGCTGCAGCACACAGGCACAGTGTGGGCAGCATTCAGACTTAGAGAAAACAGTACTTTACCACTCTCCTGCCTTTTCCATTGCTATTATATTGGAAAAGAATGAGTTTTGGACAACTACCTTTCATTTTTGCCAAATTCTTTGCAGACCTCCGTGCAAGCTTTAGAACAAGATTTTGGATGTTTTCTTTCCTGGCAGAGTTTCTCTTTGCAAGATATGCTGGAAAAGCTTTTTGCTGAGTGTTGAGCGGCAAGACACGCAGAAGACGCAGATACGCAGCTCTCCGAAGCTAAGTGCCGGTCCCGGGCTTCTTTCGGCAGAAGCCGCTCTTAGGTGCTCACCACGACCGGCCCAATGCTCTGTGCGCAAAGAAGCCGCTTCTTCGCCTCCGGGAGATGGAGAGAACGGCAGCTTCCCAAAGGCGAAGATGCAAGCCGCAGCACACCGATATAGCGTGTGCAGCTTTCCAAATGAGAGAGACCAGTATTTTAGCATTCTCCTGCCGTTTCAGACACATTATATTCGAATAAAAGGAATTTTGGGACACTATCTTTTTCATCTGGTAAAACACTCTGCAGTCCTCTGTGCAACCTTTAGAAGAAGATTGGGGATGTTTTCTTTCCTGGCAGAGTTTCTCTTTGCAAGATATGCTGGAAAAGCTTTTGGCTGAGTGTTGAGTGGCAAGACACGCAGAAGACGCAGATACGCAGCTCTCCGAAGCTAAGTGCCGGTCCCGGGCTTCTTTCGGCAGAAGCCGCTCTTAGTTGCTCACCGCGACCGGCCCAATGCTCTGTGCGCAAAGAAGCCGCTTCTTCGCCTCCGGGAGATGGAGAGAACGGCAGCTTCCCAAAGGCGAAGATGCAAGCCGCAGCACACCGATATAGCGTGTGCAGCTTTCCAAATGATAGAAACCAGTATTTTAGCATTCTCCTGCCGTTTCATACACATTATATTCGAATAAAAGGAGTTTTGGGACACTATCTTTTTCATCTGGTAAAACACTCTGCAGTCCTCTGTGCAACTTTTAGAAGAAGTTTGGGGATGTTTTCTTTCCTGGCAGAGTTTCTCTTTGCAAGATATGCTGGAAAAGCTTTTGGCTGAGTGTTGAACGGCAAGACACGCAGAAGACGCAGATACGCAGCTCTCTGAAGCTAAGTGCCAGTCCACGGCTTCTTTCGGCACAAACCGCTCTCAGGAGCTCCCTGCGCTCGGCACAATGTTGTGCGCAAAGAAGCCGCTTCTTCCCCTCCGGGAGAATCGGCGAGCGGCAGCTTCCCAAAGGCGAAGATGCAAGCTGCACCACACAGGCACAGTGTGGGCAGCCTTCAGACTTAGAGAAAACAGTACTTTACCACTCTCTTGCCTTTTCCATTGCTATTATGTTTGAAAAGAACGAGTTTTGGACAACTACCTTTCATTCTTGCAAAACTCTTTGAAGACCTCCGTGCAAGCTTTAGAACAAGATTTTGGATGTTTTCTTTCCTGGCAGAGTTTCTCTTTGCAAGATATGCTGGAAAAGCTTTTTGCTGAGTGTTGAGCGGCAAGACACGCAGAAGACGCAGATACGCAGCTCTCCGAAGCTAAGTGCCGGTCCACGGCTTCTTTCGGCAGAAGCCGCTCTTAGGTGCTCACCGCGACCGGCCCAATGCTCTGTGCGCAAAGAAGCCGCTTCTTCGCCTCCGGGAGAATCGGCGAGCGGCAGCTTCCCAAATGCAAAGATGCAAGCTGCACCACACAGGCACAGTGTGGGCAACATTCAGACTTAGAGAAAGCAGTACTTTACCACTCTCTTGCCTTTTCCATTGCGATTATGTTCGAAAAGAACGAGTTTTGGACAACTACCTTTCATTCTTGCAAAACTCTTTGCAGACCTCCGTGCAAGCTTTAGAACAAGATTTTGGATGTTTTCTTTCCTGGCAGAGTTTCTCTTTGCAAGATATGCTGGAAAAGCTTTTTGCTGAGTGTTGAGCGGCAAGACACGCAGAAGACACAGATACGCAGCTCTCCGAAGCTAAGTGCCGGTCCACGGCTTCTTTCGGCCGAAGCCGCTCTTAGGTGCTCACCATGACCGGCCCAATGCTCTGTGCGCGAAGAAGCCGCTTCTTCGCCTCCGGGAGACTCGGCGAGCGGCAGCTTCCCAAAGGCGAAGATGCAAGCTGCAGCACACAGGCACAGTGTGGGCAGCATTCAGACTTAGAGAAAACAGTACTTTACCACTCTCCTGCCTTTTCCATTGCTATTATATTGGAAAAGAATGAGTTTTGGACAACTACCTTTCATTCTTGCCAAACTCTTTGCAGACCCCCGTGCAAGCTTTAGAACAAGATTTTGGATGTTTTCTTTCCTGGCAGAGTTTCTCTTTGCAAGATATGCTGGAAAAGCTTTTTGCTGAGTGTAGAGCGGCAAGACACGCAGAAAACGCAGATACGCAGCTCTCCGAAGCTAAGTGCCGGTCCACGGCTTCTTTTGGCACAAACCGCTCTCAGGAGCTCCCTGCGCTCAGCACAATGTTGTGCGCAAAGAAGCCGCTTCTTCGCCTCCGGGGGAATCGGCGAGCGGCAGCTTCCCAAAGGCGAAGATGCAAGCCGCACCACACAGGCACAGTGTGGGCAGCATTCAGACTTAGAGAAAACAGTACTTTACCACTCTCCTGCCTTTTCAATTGCTATTACATTGGAAAAGAACGAGTTTTGGACAACTACCTTTCATTTTTGCCAAACTCTTTGCAGACCTCCGTGCAAGCTTTAGAACAAGATTTTGGATGTTTTCTTTCCTGGCAGAGTTTCTCTTTGCAAGATATGCTGGAAAAGCTTTTTGCTGAGTGTTGAGCGGCAAGACAGGCAGAAGACGCAGATACGCAGCTCTCCGAAGCTAAGTGCCGGTCCCGGGCTTCTTTCGGCAGAAGCCGCTCTTAGGTGCTCACCACGACCGGCCCAATGCTCTGTGCGCAAAGAAGCCGATTCTTCGCCTCCGGGAGATGGAGAGAACGGCAGCTTCCCAAAGGCGAAGATGCAAGCCGCAGCACACCGATATAGCGTGTGCAGCTTTCCAAATGATAGAAACCAGTATTTTAGCATTCTCCTGCCGTTTCATACACATTATATTCGAATAAAAGGAGTTTTGGGACACTATCTTTTTCATCTGGTAAAACACTCTGCAGTCCTCTGTGCAACTTTTAGAAGAAGTTTGGGGATGTTTTCTTTACTGGCAGAGTTACTCTTTGCAAGATATGCTGGAAAAGCTATTGGCTGAGTGTTGAACGGCAAGACACGCAGAAGACGCAGATACGCAGCTCTCCGAAGCTAAGTGCCAGTCCACGGCTTCTTTCGGCACAAACCGCTCTCAGGAGCTCCCTGCGCTCGGCACAATGTTGTGCGCAAAGAAGCCGCTTCTTCGCCTCAGGGAGAATCAGCGAGCGGCAGCTTTCCAAAGGCGAAGATGCAACCTGCAGCACACAGGCACAGTGTGGGCAACATTCAGACTTAGAGAAAACAGTACTTTACCACTCTCTTGCCTTTTCCATTGCTATTATGTTCGAAAAGAACGAGTTTTGGACAACTACCTTTCATTCTTGCCAAACTCTTTGCAGACCTCCGTGCAAGCTTTAGAACAAGATTTTGGATGTTTTCTTTCCTGGCAGAGTTTCTCTTTGCAAGATATGGTGGAAAAGCTTTTTGCTGAGTGTAGAGCGGCAAGACACGCAGAAGACGCAGATACGCAGCTCTCCGAAGCTAAGTGCCGGTCCACGGCTTCTTTCGGCAGAAGCCGCTCTTAGTTGCTCACCGCGACCGGCCCAATGCTCTGTGTGCGAAGAAGCCGCTTCTTTGCCTCCGGGAGAATCGGCGAGCGGCAGCTTCCCAAAGGCGAAGATGCAAGCTGCAGCACACAGGCACAGTGTGGGCAGCCTTCAGACTTAGAGAAAACAGTACTTTACCACTCTCCTGACTTTTCCATTGCTATTATATTGGAAAAGAACGAGATTTGGACAACTACCTTTCATTCTTGCAAAACTCTTTGCAGACCTCCGTGCAAGCTTAAGAAAAAGATCTTGGATGTTTTCTTGCCTGGCAGAGTTTCTCTTTGCAAGATATGCTGGAAAAGCTTTTTGCTGAGTGTTGAGCGGCAAGACACGCAGAAGACACAGATACGCAGCTCTCCGAAGCTAAGTGCCGGTCCCGGACTTCTTTCGGCACAAACCGCTCTTAGGTGCTCACCACGACCGGCCCAATGCTCTGTGCGCGAAGAAGCCGCTTCTTCGCCTCCGGGAGACTCGGCGAGCGGCAGCTTCCCAAAGGCGAAGATGCAAGCCGCACCACACAGGCACAGTGTGGGCAGCATTCAGACTTAGAGAAAACAGTACTTTACCACTCTCCTGCCTTTTCTATTGTTATTATGTTCGAAAAGAACAAGTTTTGGACAACTACCTTTCATTCTTGCAAAACTCTTTGCTGACCTCCGTGCAAGCTTTAGAACAAGATTTTGGATGTTTTCTTTCCTGGCAGAGTTTCTCTTTGCAAGATATGGTGGAAAAGCTTTTTGCTGAGTGTAGAGCGGCAAGACACGCAGAAGACGCAGATACGCAGCTCTCCGAAGCTAAGTGCCGGTCCCGGGCTTCTTTCGGCAGAAACCGCTCTTAGGTGCTCACCACGACCGGCCCAATGCTCTGTGCGCAAAGAAGCCGCTTCTTCGCCTCCGGGAGATGGAGAGAACGGCAGCTTCCCAAAGGCGAAGATGCAAGCCGCAGCACACCGATATAGCGTGTGCAGCTTTCCAAATGAGAGAAACCGGTATTTTAGCATTCTCCTGCCGTTTCAGACACATTATATTCGAATAAAAGGAGTTTTGGGACACTATCTTTTTCATCTGGTAAAACACTCTGCAGTCCTCTGTGCAACTTTTACAAGAAGACTGGGGATGTTTTCTTTCCTGGCAGAGTTTCTCTTTGCAAGATATGGTGGAAAAGCTTTTTGCTGAGTGTAGAGCGGCAAGACACGCAGAAGACGCAGATACGCAGCTCTCCGAAGCTAAGTGCCGGTCCACGGCTTCTTTCGGCAGAAGCCGCTCTTAGTTGCTCACCGCGACCGGCCAAATGCTCTGTGTGCAAAGAAGCCGCTTCTTTGCCTCCGGGAGAATCGGCGAGCGGCAGCTTCCCAAAGGCGAAGATGCAAGCCGCACCACACAGGCACAGTGTGGGCAGCCTTCAGACTTAGAGAAAACAGTACTTTACCACTCTCCTGCCTTTTCCATTGTTATTATGTTCGAAAAGAACAAGTTTTGGACAACTACCTTTCATTCTTGCAAAACTCTTTGCTGACCTCCGTGCAAGCTTTAGAACAAGATTTTGGATGTTTTCTTTCCTGGCAGAGTTTCTCTTTGCAAGATATGCTGGAAAAGCTTTTTGCTGAGTGTTGAGCGGCAAGACACGCAGAAGACGCAGATACGCAGCTCTCCGAAGCTAAGTGCCGGTCCCGGGCTTCTTTCGGCAGAAGCCGCTCTTAGGTGCTCACCACGACCGGCCCAATGCTCTGTGCGCAAAGAAGCCGCTTCTTCGCCTCCGGGAGATGGAGAGAACGGCAGCTTCCCAAAGGCGAAGATGCAAGCTGCAGCACACCGATATAGCGTGTGCAGCTTTCCAAATGAGAGAGACCAGTATTTTAGCATTCTCCTGCCGTTTCAGACACATTATATTCGAATAAAAGGAATTTTGGGACACTATCTTTTTCATCTGGTAAAACACTCTGCAGTCCTCTGTGCAACTTTTAGAAGAAGATTGGGGATGTTTTCTTTCCTGGCAGAGTTTCTCTTTGCAAGATATGCTGGAAAAGCTTTTGGCTGAGTGTTGAGCGGCAAGACACGCAGAAGACGCAGATACGCAGCTCTCCGAAGCTAAGTGCCGGTCCACGGCTTCTTTCGGCAGAAGCCGCTCTTAGGTGCTCACCGCGACCGGCCCAATGCTCTGTGCGCAAAGAAGCCGCTTCTTCCCCTCCGGGAGAATCGGCGAGCGGCAGCTTCCCAAAGGCGAAGATGCAAGCTGCACCACACAGGCACAGTGTGGGCAACATTCAGACTTAGAGAAAGCACTACTTTACCACTCTCTTGCCTTTTCCATTGCTATTATGTTCGAAAAGAACGAGTTTTGGACAACTACCTTTCATTCTTGCAAAACTCTTTGCAGACCTCCGTGCAAGCTTTAGAACAAGATTTTGGATGTTTTCTTTCCTGGCAGAGTTTCTCTTTGCAAGATATGCTGGAAAAGCTTTTTGCTGAGTGTTGAGCGGCAAGACACGCAGAAGACACAGATACGCAGCTCTCCGAAGCTAAGTGCCGGTCCACGGCTTCTTTCGGCAGAAGCCGCTCTTAGGTGCTCACCATGACCGGCCCAATGCTCTGTGCGCGAAGAAGCCGCTTCTTCGCCTCCGGGAGACTCGGCGAGCGGCAGCTTCCCAAAGGCGAAGATGCAAGCCGCACCACACAGGCACAGTGTGGGCAGCCTTCAGACTTAGAGAAAACAGTACTTTACCACTCTCCTGCCTTTTCAATTGTATTATATTGGAAAAGAACGAGTTTTGGACAACTACCTTTCATTCTTGCAAAACTCTTTGCTGACCTCCGTGCAAGCTTTAGAACAAGATTTTGGATGTTTTCTTTCCTAGCAGAGTTTCTCTTTGCAAGATATGCTGGAAAAGCTTTTTGCTGAGTGTAGAGCGGCAAGACACGCAGAAGACGCAGATACGCAGCTCTCCGAAGCTAAGTGCCGGTCCCGGGCTTCTTTCGGCAGAAGCCGCTCTTAGGTGCTCACCACGACCGGCCCAATGCTCTGTGCGCAAAGAAGCCGCTTCTTCGCCTCCGGGAGATGGAGAGAACGGCAGCTTCCCAAAGGCGAAGATGCAAGCCGCAGCACACCGATATAGCGTCTGCAGCTTTCCAAATGATAGAAACCAGTATTTTAGCATTCTCCTGCCGTTTCATACACATTATATTCGAATAAAAGGAGTTTTGGGACACTATCTTTTTCATCTGGTAAAACACTCTGCAGTCCTCTGTGCAACTTTTAGAAGAAGTTTGGGGATGTTTTCTTTACTGGCAGAGTTTCTCTTTGCAAGATATGCTGGAAAAGCTATTGGCTGAGTGTTGAACGGCAAGACACGCAGAAGACGCAGATACGCAGCTCTCCGAAGCTAAGTGCCAGTCCACGGCTTCTTTCGGCACAAACCGCTCTCAGGAGCTCCCTGCGCTCGGCACAATGTTGTGCGCAAAGAAGCCGCTTCTTCGCCTCAGGGAGAATCAGCGAGCGGCAGCTTCCCAAAGGCGAAGATGCAAGCTGCAGCACACAGGCACAGTGTGGGCAACATTCAGACTTAGAGAAAACAGTACTTTACCACTCTCTTGCCTTTTCCATTGCTATTATGTTCGAAAAGAACGAGTTTTGGACAACTACCTTTCATTCTTGCAAAACTCTTTGCTGACCTCCGTGCAAGCTTTAGAAAAAGATCTTGGATGTTTTCTTGCCTGGCAGAGTTTCTCTTTGCAAGATATGCTGGAAAAGCTTTTTGCTGAGTGTTGAGCGGCAAGACACGCAGAAGACGCAGACACGCAGCTCTCCGAAGATAAGTGCCGGTCCCGGACTTCTTTCGGCACAAACCGCTCTTAGGTGCTCACCACGACCGGCCCAATGCTCTGTGCGCGAAGAAGCCGCTTCTTCGCCTCCGGGAGACTCGGCGAGCGGCAGCTTCCCAAAGGAGAAGATGCAAGCCGCACCACACAGGCACAGTGTGGGCAGCATTCAGACTTAGAGAAAACAGTACTTTACCACTCTCCTGCCTTTTCTATTGTTATTATGTTCGAAAAGAACAAGTTTTGGACAACTACCTTTCATTCTTGCAAAACTCTTTGCTGACCTCCGTGCAAGCTTTAGAACAAGATTTTGGATGTTTTCTTTCCTGGCAGAGTTTCTCCTTGCAAGATATGCTGGAAAAGCTTTTTGCTGAGTGTTGAGCGGCAAGACACGCAGAAGACGCAGATACGCAGCTCTCCGAAGCTAAGTGCCAGTCCACGGCTTCTTTCGGCAGAAGCCGCTCTTAGTTGCTCACCGCGACCGGCCCAATGCTCTGTGTGCAAAGAAGCCGCTTCTTTGCCTCCGGGAGAATCGGCGAGCGGCAGCTTCCCAAAGGCGAAGATGCAAGCTGCAGCACACAGGCACAGTGTGGGCAGCCTTCAGACTTAGAGAAAACAGTACTTTACCACTCTCCTGCCTTTTCCATTGCTATTATATTGGAAAAGAACGAGTTTTGGACAACTACCTTTCATTCTTGCCAAACTCTTTGCAGACCTCCGTGCAAGCTTTAGAACAAAATTTTGGATGTTTTCTTTCCTGGCAGAGTTTCTCCTTGCAAGATATGGTGGAAAAGCTTTTTGCTGAGTGTTGAGCGGCAAGACACGCAGAAAACGCAGATACGCAGCTCTCCGAAGCTAAGTGCCGGTCCACGGCTTCTTTCGGCACAAACCGCTCTCAGGAGCTCCCTGCGCTCAGCACAATGTTGTGCGCAAAGAAGCCGCTTCTTCGCCTCCGGGAGAATCGGCGAGCGGCAGCTTCCCAAAGGCGAAGATGCAAGCTGCAGCACACAGGCACAGTGTGGGCAGCCTTCAGACTTAGAGAAAACAGTACTTTACCACTCTCCTGCCTTTTCCATTGCTATTATATTGGAAAAGAACGAGTTTTGGACAACTACCTTTCATTCTTGCCAAACTCTTTGCAGACCTCCGTGCAAGCTTTAGAACAAAATTTTGGATGTTTTCTTTCCTGGCAGAGTTTCTCTTTGCAAGATATGGTGGAAAAGCTTTTTGCTGAGTGTAGAGCGGCAAGACACGCAGAAGACGCAGATACACAGCTCTCCGAAGCTAAGTGCCGGTCCCGGGCTTTAATCGGCAGAAGCCGCTCTTAGGTGGTCACCACAACCGGCCCAATGCTCTGTGTGCGAAGAAGCCGCTTCTTCGCCTCCGGGAGACTCGGCGAGCGGCAGCTTCCCAAAGGCGAAGATGCAAGCCGCACCACACAGGCACAGTGTGGGCAGCATTCAGACTTAGAGAAAACAGTACTTTACCACTCTCCTGCCTTTTCCATTGTTATTATGTTCGAAAAGAACAAGTTTTGGACAACTACCTTTCATTCTTGCAAAACTCTTTGCTGACCTCCGTGCAAGCTTTAGAACAAGATTTTGGATGTTTTCTTTCCTGGCAGAGTTTCTCTTTGCAAGATATGCTGGAAAAGCTTTTTGCTGAGTGTTGAGCGGCAAGACACGCAGAAGACGCAGATACGCAGCTCTCCGAAGCTAAGTGCCGGTCCCGGGCTTCTTTCGGCAGAAGCCGCTCTTAGGTGCTCACCACGACCGGCCCAATGCTCTGTGCGCAAAGAAGCCGCTTCTTCGCCTCCGGGAGATGGAGAGAACGGCAGCTTCCCAAAGGCGAAGATGCAAGCTGCAGCACACCGATATAGCGTGTGCAGCTTTCCAAATGAGAGAGACCAGTATTTTAGCATTCTCCTGCCGTTTCAGACACATTTTATTCGAATAAAAGGAATTTTGGGACACTATCTTTTTCATCTGGTAAAACACTCTGCAGTCCTCTGTGCAACTTTTAGAAGAAGATTGGGGATGTTTTCTTTCCTGGCAGAGTTTCTCTTTGCAAGATATGCTGGAAAAGCTTTTGGCTGAGTGTTGAGCGGCAAGACACGCAGAAGACGCAGATACGCAGCTCTCCGAAGCTAAGTGCCGGTCCACGGCTTCTTTCGGCAGAAGCCGCTCTTAGGTGCTCACCGCGACCGGCCCAATGCTCTGTGCGCAAAGAAGCCGCTTCTTCCCCTCCGGGAGAATCGGCGAGCGGCAGCTTCCCAAAGGCGAAGATGCAAGCTGCACCACACAGGCACAGTGTGGGCAACATTCAGACTTAGAGAAAGCAGTACTTTACCACTCTCTTGCCTTTTCCATTGCTATTATGTTCGAAAAGAACGAGTTTTGGACAACTACCTTTCATTCTTGCAAAACTCTTTGCAGACCTCCGTGCAAGCTTTAGAACAAGATTTTGGATGTTTTCTTTCCTGGCAGAGTTTCTCTTTGCAAGATATGGTGGAAAAGCTTTTTGCTGAGTGTTGAGCGGCAAGACACGCAGAAGACACAGATACGCAGCTCTCCGAAGCTAAGTGCCAGTCCACGGCTTCTTTCGGCAGAAGCCGCTCTTAGGTGCTCACCATGACCGGCCCAATGCTCTGTGCGCGAAGAAGCCGCTTCTTCGCCTCCGGGAGACTCGGCGAGCGGCAGCTTCCCAAAGGCGAAGATGCAAGCCGCACCACACAGGCACAGTGTGGGCAGCCTTCAGACTTAGAGAAAACAGTACTTTACCACTCTCCTGCCTTTTCAATTGCTATTATATTGGAAAAGAACGAGTTTTGGACATCTACCTTTCATTCTTGCAAAACTCTTTGCTGACCTCCGTGCAAGCTTTAGAACAAGATTTTGGATGTTTTCTTTCCTGGCAGAGTTTCTCTTTGCAAGATATGCTGGAAAAGCTTTTTGCTGAGTGTAGAGCGGCAAGACACACAGAAAACGCAGATACGCAGCTCTCCGAAGCTAAGTGCCGGTCCACGGCTTCTTTTGGCACAAACCGCTCTCAGGAGCTCCCTGCGCTCAGCACAATGTTGTGCGCAAAGAAGCCGCTTCTTCGCCTCCGGGGGAATCGGCGAGCGGCAGCTTCCCAAAGGCGAAGATGCAAGCCGCACCACACAGGCACAGTGTGGGCAGCATTCAGACTTAGAGAAAACAGTACTTTACCACTCTCCTGCCTTTTCAATTGCTATTACATTGGAAAAGAACGAGTTTTGGACAACTACCTTTCATTTTTGCCAAACTCTTTGCAGACCTCCGTGCAAGCTTTAGAACAAGATTTTGGATGTTTTCTTTCCTGGCAGAGTTTCTCTTTGCAAGATATGCTGGAAAAGCTTTTTGCTGAGTGTTGAGCGGCAAGACAGGCAGAAGACGCAGATACGCAGCTCTCCGAAGCTAAGTGCCGGTCCCGGGCTTCTTTCGGCAGAAGCCGCTCTTAGGTGCTCACCACGACCGGCCCAATGCTCTGTGCGCAAAGAAGCCGATTCTTCGCCTCCGGGAGATGGAGAGAACGGCAGCTTCCCAAAGGCGAAGATGCAAGCCGCAGCACACCGATATAGCGTGTGCAGCTTTCCAAATGATAGAAACCAGTATTTTAGCATTCTCCTGCCGTTTCATACACATTATATTCGAATAAAAGGAGTTTTGGGACACTATCTTTTTCATCTGGTAAAACACTCTGCAGTCCTCTGTGCAACTTTTAGAAGAAGTTTGGGGATGTTTTCTTTACTGGCAGAGTTACTCTTTGCAAGATATGCTGGAAAAGCTATTGGCTGAGTGTTGAACGGCAAGACACGCAGAAGACGCAGATACGCAGCTCTCCGAAGCTAAGTGCCAGTCCACGGCTTCTTTCGGCACAAACCGCTCTCAGGAGCTCCCTGCGCTCGGCACAATGTTGTGCGCAAAGAAGCCGCTTCTTCGCCTCAGGGAGAATCAGCGAGCGGCAGCTTTCCAAAGGCGAAGATGCAACCTGCAGCACACAGGCACAGTGTGGGCAACATTCAGACTTAGAGAAAACAGTACTTTACCACTCTCTTGCCTTTTCCATTGCTATTATGTTCGAAAAGAACGAGTTTTGGACAACTACCTTTCATTCTTGCCAAACTCTTTGCAGACCTCCGTGCAAGCTTTAGAACAAGATTTTGGATGTTTTCTTTCCTGGCAGAGTTTCTCTTTGCAAGATATGGTGGAAAAGCTTTTTGCTGAGTGTAGAGCGGCAAGACACGCAGAAGACGCAGATACGCAGCTCTCCGAAGCTAAGTGCCGGTCCACGGCTTCTTTCGGCAGAAGCCGCTCTTAGTTGCTCACCGCGACCGGCCCAATGCTCTGTGTGCGAAGAAGCCGCTTCTTTGCCTCCGGGAGAATCGGCGAGCGGCAGCTTCCCAAAGGCGAAGATGCAAGCTGCAGCACACAGGCACAGTGTGGGCAGCCTTCAGACTTAGAGAAAACAGTACTTTACCACTCTCCTGACTTTTCCATTGCTATTATATTGGAAAAGAACGAGATTTGGACAACTACCTTTCATTCTTGCAAAACTCTTTGCAGACCTCCGTGCAAGCTTAAGAAAAAGATCTTGGATGTTTTCTTGCCTGGCAGAGTTTCTCTTTGCAAGATATGCTGGAAAAGCTTTTTGCTGAGTGTTGAGCGGCAAGACACGCAGAAGACACAGATACGCAGCTCTCCGAAGCTAAGTGCCGGTCCCGGACTTCTTTCGGCACAAACCGCTCTTAGGTGCTCACCACGACCGGCCCAATGCTCTGTGCGCGAAGAAGCCGCTTCTTCGCCTCCGGGAGACTCGGCGAGCGGCAGCTTCCCAAAGGCGAAGATGCAAGCCGCACCACACAGGCACAGTGTGGGCAGCATTCAGACTTAGAGAAAACAGTACTTTACCACTCTCCTGCCTTTTCTATTGTTATTATGTTCGAAAAGAACAAGTTTTGGACAACTACCTTTCATTCTTGCAAAACTCTTTGCTGACCTCCGTGCAAGCTTTAGAACAAGATTTTGGATGTTTTCTTTCCTGGCAGAGTTTCTCTTTGCAAGATATGGTGGAAAAGCTTTTTGCTGAGTGTAGAGCGGCAAGACACGCAGAAGACGCAGATACGCAGCTCTCCGAAGCTAAGTGCCGGTCCCGGGCTTCTTTCGGCAGAAACCGCTCTTAGGTGCTCACCACGACCGGCCCAATGCTCTGTGCGCAAAGAAGCCGCTTCTTCGCCTCCGGGAGATGGAGAGAACGGCAGCTTCCCAAAGGCGAAGATGCAAGCCGCAGCACACCGATATAGCGTGTGCAGCTTTCCAAATGAGAGAAACCGGTATTTTAGCATTCTCCTGCCGTTTCAGACACATTATATTCGAATAAAAGGAGTTTTGGGACACTATCTTTTTCATCTGGTAAAACACTCTGCAGTCCTCTGTGCAACTTTTACAAGAAGACTGGGGATGTTTTCTTTCCTGGCAGAGTTTCTCTTTGCAAGATATGGTGGAAAAGCTTTTTGCTGAGTGTAGAGCGGCAAGACACGCAGAAGACGCAGATACGCAGCTCTCCGAAGCTAAGTGCCGGTCCACGGCTTCTTTCGGCAGAAGCCGCTCTTAGTTGCTCACCGCGACCGGCCAAATGCTCTGTGTGCAAAGAAGCCGCTTCTTTGCCTCCGGGAGAATCGGCGAGCGGCAGCTTCCCAAAGGCGAAGATGCAAGCCGCACCACACAGGCACAGTGTGGGCAGCCTTCAGACTTAGAGAAAACAGTACTTTACCACTCTCCTGCCTTTTCCATTGTTATTATGTTCGAAAAGAACAAGTTTTGGACAACTACCTTTCATTCTTGCAAAACTCTTTGCTGACCTCCGTGCAAGCTTTAGAACAAGATTTTGGATGTTTTCTTTCCTGGCAGAGTTTCTCTTTGCAAGATATGCTGGAAAAGCTTTTTGCTGAGTGTTGAGCGGCAAGACACGCAGAAGACGCAGATACGCAGCTCTCCGAAGCTAAGTGCCGGTCCCGGGCTTCTTTCGGCAGAAGCCGCTCTTAGGTGCTCACCACGACCGGCCCAATGCTCTGTGCGCAAAGAAGCCGCTTCTTCGCCTCCGGGAGATGGAGAGAACGGCAGCTTCCCAAAGGCGAAGATGCAAGCTGCAGCACACCGATATAGCGTGTGCAGCTTTCCAAATGAGAGAGACCAGTATTTTAGCATTCTCCTGCCGTTTCAGACACATTATATTCGAATAAAAGGAATTTTGGGACACTATCTTTTTCATCTGGTAAAACACTCTGCAGTCCTCTGTGCAACTTTTAGAAGAAGATTGGGGATGTTTTCTTTCCTGGCAGAGTTTCTCTTTGCAAGATATGCTGGAAAAGCTTTTGGCTGAGTGTTGAGCGGCAAGACACGCAGAAGACGCAGATACGCAGCTCTCCGAAGCTAAGTGCCGGTCCACGGCTTCTTTCGGCAGAAGCCGCTCTTAGGTGCTCACCGCGACCGGCCCAATGCTCTGTGCGCAAAGAAGCCGCTTCTTCCCCTCCGGGAGAATCGGCGAGCGGCAGCTTCCCAAAGGCGAAGATGCAAGCTGCACCACACAGGCACAGTGTGGGCAACATTCAGACTTAGAGAAAGCACTACTTTACCACTCTCTTGCCTTTTCCATTGCTATTATGTTCGAAAAGAACGAGTTTTGGACAACTACCTTTCATTCTTGCAAAACTCTTTGCAGACCTCCGTGCAAGCTTTAGAACAAAATTTTGGATGTTTTCTTTCCTGGCAGAGTTTCTCTTTGCAAGATATGCTGGAAAAGCTTTTTGCTGAGTGTTGAGCGGCAAGACACGCAGAAGACACAGATACGCAGCTCTCCGAAGCTAAGTGCCGGTCCACGGCTTCTTTCGGCAGAAGCCGCTCTTAGGTGCTCACCATGACCGGCCCAATGCTCTGTGCGCGAAGAAGCCGCTTCTTCGCCTCCGGGAGACTCGGCGAGCGGCAGCTTCCCAAAGGCGAAGATGCAAGCCGCACCACACAGGCACAGTGTGGGCAGCCTTCAGACTTAGAGAAAACAGTACTTTACCACTCTCCTGCCTTTTCAATTGTATTATATTGGAAAAGAACGAGTTTTGGACAACTACCTTTCATTCTTGCAAAACTCTTTGCTGACCTCCGTGCAAGCTTTAGAACAAGATTTTGGATGTTTTCTTTCCTAGCAGAGTTTCTCTTTGCAAGATATGCTGGAAAAGCTTTTTGCTGAGTGTAGAGCGGCAAGACACGCAGAAGACGCAGATACGCAGCTCTCCGAAGCTAAGTGCCGGTCCCGGGCTTCTTTCGGCAGAAGCCGCTCTTAGGTGCTCACCACGACCGGCCCAATGCTCTGTGCGCAAAGAAGCCGCTTCTTCGCCTCCGGGAGATGGAGAGAACGGCAGCTTCCCAAAGGCGAAGATGCAAGCCGCAGCACACCGATATAACGTCTGCAGCTTTCCAAATGATAGAAACCAGTATTTTAGCATTCTCCTGCCGTTTCATACACATTATATTCGAATAAAAGGAGTTTTGGGACACTATCTTTTTCATCTGGTAAAACACTCTGCAGTCCTCTGTGCAACTTTTAGAAGAAGTTTGGGGATGTTTTCTTTACTGGCAGAGTTTCTCTTTGCAAGATATGCTGGAAAAGCTATTGGCTGAGTGTTGAACGGCAAGACACGCAGAAGACGCAGATACGCAGCTCTCCGAAGCTAAGTGCCAGTCCACGGCTTCTTTCGGCACAAACCGCTCTCAGGAGCTCCCTGCGCTCGGCACAATGTTGTGCGCAAAGAAGCCGCTTCTTCGCCTCAGGGAGAATCAGCGAGCGGCAGCTTCCCAAAGGCGAAGATGCAAGCTGCAGCACACAGGCACAGTGTGGGCAACATTCAGACTTAGAGAAAACAGTACTTTACCACTCTCTTGCCTTTTCCATTGCTATTATGTTCGAAAAGAACGAGTTTTGGACAACTACCTTTCATTCTTGCAAAACTCTTTGCTGACCTCCGTGCAAGCTTTAGAAAAAGATCTTGGATGTTTTCTTGCCTGGCAGAGTTTCTCTTTGCAAGATATGCTGGAAAAGCTTTTTGCTGAGTGTTGAGCGGCAAGACACGCAGAAGACGCAGACACGCAGCTCTCCGAAGATAAGTGCCGGTCCCGGACTTCTTTCGGCACAAACCGCTCTTAGGTGCTCACCACGACCGGCCCAATGCTCTGTGCGCGAAGAAGCCGCTTCTTCGCCTCCGGGAGACTCGGCGAGCGGCAGCTTCCCAAAGGAGAAGATGCAAGCCGCACCACACAGGCACAGTGTGGGCAGCATTCAGACTTAGAGAAAACAGTACTTTACCACTCTCCTGCCTTTTCTATTGTTATTATGTTCGAAAAGAACAAGTTTTGGACAACTACCTTTCATTCTTGCAAAACTCTTTGCTGACCTCCGTGCAAGCTTTAGAACAAGATTTTGGATGTTTTCTTTCCTGGCAGAGTTTCTCCTTGCAAGATATGCTGGAAAAGCTTTTTGCTGAGTGTTGAGCGGCAAGACACGCAGAAGACGCAGATACGCAGCTCTCCGAAGCTAAGTGCCAGTCCACGGCTTCTTTCGGCAGAAGCCGCTCTTAGTTGCTCACCGCGACCGGCCCAATGCTCTGTGTGCAAAGAAGCCGCTTCTTTGCCTCCGGGAGAATCGGCGAGCGGCAGCTTCCCAAAGGCGAAGATGCAAGCTGCAGCACACAGGCACAGTGTGGGCAGCCTTCAGACTTAGAGAAAACAGTACTTTACCACTCTCCTGCCTTTTCCATTGCTATTATATTGGAAAAGAACGAGTTTTGGACAACTACCTTTCATTCTTGCCAAACTCTTTGCAGACCTCCGTGCAAGCTTTAGAACAAAATTTTGGATGTTTTCTTTCCTGGCAGAGTTTCTCCTTGCAAGATATGGTGGAAAAGCTTTTTGCTGAGTGTTGAGCGGCAAGACACGCAGAAAACGCAGATACGCAGCTCTCCGAAGCTAAGTGCCGGTCCACGGCTTCTTTCGGCACAAACCGCTCTCAGGAGCTCCCTGCGCTCAGCACAATGTTGTGCGCAAAGAAGCCGCTTCTTCGCCTCCGGGAGAATCGGCGAGCGGCAGCTTCCCAAAGGCGAAGATGCAAGCTGCAGCACACAGGCACAGTGTGGGCAGCCTTCAGACTTAGAGAAAACAGTACTTTACCACTCTCCTGCCTTTTCCATTGCTATTATATTGGAAAAGAACGAGTTTTGGACAACTACCTTTCATTCTTGCCAAACTCTTTGCAGACCTCCGTGCAAGCTTTAGAACAAAATTTTGGATGTTTTCTTTCCTGGCAGAGTTTCTCTTTGCAAGATATGGTGGAAAAGCTTTTTGCTGAGTGTTGAGCGGCAAGACACGCAGAAGACGCAGATACACAGCTCTCCGAAGCTAAGTGCCGGTCCCGGGCTTTAATCGGCAGAAGCCGCTCTTAGGTGGTCACCACAACCGGCCCAATGCTCTGTGTGCGAAGAAGCCGCTTCTTCGCCTCCGGGAGACTCGGCGAGCGGCAGCTTCCCAAAGGCGAAGATGCAAGCCGCACCACACAGGCACAGTGTGGGCAGCATTCAGACTTAGAGAAAACAGTACTTTACCACTCTCCTGCCTTTTCCATTGTTATTATGTTCGAAAAGAACAAGTTTTGGACAACTACCTTTCATTCTTGCAAAACTCTTTGCTGACCTCCGTGCAAGCTTTAGAACAAGATTTTGGATGTTTTCTTTCCTGGCAGAGTTTCTCTTTGCAAGATATGCTGGAAAAGCTTTTTGCTGAGTGTTGAGCGGCAAGACACGCAGAAGACGCAGATACGCAGCTCTCCGAAGCTAAGTGCCGGTCCCGGGCTTCTTTCGGCAGAAGCCGCTCTTAGGTGCTCACCACGACCGGCCCAATGCTCTGTGCGCAAAGAAGCCGCTTCTTCGCCTCCGGGAGATGGAGAGAACGGCAGCTTCCCAAAGGCGAAGATGCAAGCTGCAGCACACCGATATAGCGTGTGCAGCTTTCCAAATGAGAGAGACCAGTATTTTAGCATTCTCCTGCCGTTTCAGACACATTATATTCGAATAAAAGGAATTTTGGGACACTATCTTTTTCATCTGGTAAAACACTCTGCAGTCCTCTGTGCAACTTTTAGAAGAAGATTGGGGATGTTTTCTTTCCTGGCAGAGTTTCTCTTTGCAAGATATGCTGGAAAAGCTTTTGGCTGAGTGTTGAGCGGCAAGACACGCAGAAGACGCAGATACGCAGCTCTCCGAAGCTAAGTGCCGGTCCACGGCTTCTTTCGGCAGAAGCCGCTCTTAGGTGCTCACCGCGACCGGCCCAATGCTCTGTGCGCAAAGAAGCCGCTTCTTCCCCTCCGGGAGAATCGGCGAGCGGCAGCTTCCCAAAGGCGAAGATGCAAGCTGCACCACACAGGCACAGTGTGGGCAACATTCAGACTTAGAGAAAGCAGTACTTTACCACTCTCTTGCCTTTTCCATTGCTATTATGTTCGAAAAGAACGAGTTTTGGACAACTACCTTTCATTCTTGCAAAACTCTTTGCAGACCTCCGTGCAAGCTTTAGAACAAGATTTTGGATGTTTTCTTTCCTGGCAGAGTTTCTCTTTGCAAGATATGGTGGAAAAGCTTTTTGCTGAGTGTTGAGCGGCAAGACACGCAGAAGACACAGATACGCAGCTCTCCGAAGCTAAGTGCCAGTCCACGGCTTCTTTCGGCAGAAGCCGCTCTTAGGTGCTCACCATGACCGGCCCAATGCTCTGTGCGCGAAGAAGCCGCTTCTTCGCCTCCGGGAGACTCGGCGAGCGGCAGCTTCCCAAAGGCGAAGATGCAAGCCGCACCACACAGGCACAGTGTGGGCAGCCTTCAGACTTAGAGAAAACAGTACTTTACCACTCTCCTGCCTTTTCAATTGCTATTATATTGGAAAAGAACGAGTTTTGGACAACTACCTTTCATTCTTGCAAAACTCTTTGCTGACCTCCGTGCAAGCTTTAGAACAAGATTTTGGATGTTTTCTTTCCTAGCAGAGTTTCTCTTTGCAAGATATGCTGGAAAAGCTTTTTGCTGAGTGTAGAGCGGCAAGACACGCAGAAGACGCAGATACGCAGCTCTCCGAAGCTAAGTGCCGGTCCCGGGCTTCTTTCGGCAGAAGCCGCTCTTAGGTGCTCACCACGACCGGCCCAATGCTCTGTGCGCAAAGAAGCCGCTTCTTCGCCTCCGGGAGATGGAGAGAACGGCAGCTTCCCAAAGGCGAAGATGCAAGCTGCAGCACACCGATATAGCGTGTGCAGCTTTCCAAATGATAGAAACCAGTATTTTAGCATTCTCCTGCCGTTTCATACACATTATATTCGAATAAAAGGAGTTTTGGGACACTATCTTTTTCATCTGGTAAAACACTCTGCAGTCCTCTGTGCAACTTTTAGAAGAAGATTGGGGATGTTTTCTTTCCTGGCAGAGTTTCTCTTTGCAAGATATGCTGGAAAAGCTATTGGCTGAGTGTTGAACGGCAAGACACGCAGAAGACGCAGATACGCAGCTCTCCGAAGCTAAGTGCCAGTCCACGGCTTCTTTCGGCACAAACCGCTCTCAGGAGCTCCCTGCGCTCGGCACAATGTTGTGCGCAAAGAAGCTGCTTCTTCGCCTCAGGGAGAATCAGCGAGCGGCAGCTTCCCAAAGGCGAAGATGCAAGCTGCAGCACACAGGCACAGTGTGGGCAACATTCAGACTTAGAGAAAACAGTACTTTACCACTCTCTTGCCTTTTCCATTGCTATTATGTTCGAAAAGAACGAGTTTTGGACAACTACCTTTCATTCTTGCAAAACTCTTTGCTGACCTCCGTGCAAGCTTTAGAACAAGATTTTGGATGTTTTCTTTCCTGGCAGTTTCTCTTTGCAAGATATGCTGGAAAAGCTTTTTGCACAGTGTTGAGCGGCAAGACACGCAGAAGACACAGATACGCAGCTCTCCGAAGCTAAGTGCCGGTCCACGGCTTCTTTCGGCAGAAGCCGCTCTTAGTTGCTCACCGCGACCGGCCCAATGCTCTGTGCGCGAAGAAGCCGCTTCTTTGCCTCCGGGAGAATCGGCGAGCGGCAGCTTCCCAAAGGCGAAGATGCAATCTGCAGCACACAGGCACAGTGTGGGCAGCCTTCAGACTTAGAGAAAACAGTACTTTACCACTCTCCTGACTTTTCCATTGTTATTATATTGGAAAAAAACGAGTTTTGGACAACTACCTTTCATTCTTGCAAAACTCTTTGCAGACCCCCGTGTAAGGTTTAGAACAAGATTTTGGATGTTTTCTTGCCTGGCAGAGTTTCTCTTTGCAAGATATGCTGGAAAAGCTTTTTGCTGAGTGTTGAGCTGCAAGACACGCAGAAGACGCAGACACGCAGCTCTCCGAAGCTAAGTGCCGGTCCCGGACTTCTTTCGGCACAAACCGCTCTTAGGTGCTCACCACGACCGGCCCAATGCTCTGTGCGCAAAGAAGCCGCTTCTTCGCCTCCGGGAGATGGAGAGAACGGCAGCTTCCCAAAGGCGAAGATGCAAGCCGCAGCACACCGATATAGCGTGTGCAGCTTTCAAAATGAGAGAGACCAGTATTTTAGCATTCTCCTGCCGTTTCAGACACATTATATTCAAATAAAAGGAGTTTTGGGACACTATCTTTTTCATCTGGTAAAACACTCTGCAGTCCTCTGTGCAACTTTTAGAAGAAGATTGGGGATGTTTTCTTTCCTGGCAGAGTTTCTCTTTGCAAGATATGCTGGAAAAGCTTTTGGCTGAGTGTTGAGCGGCAAGACACGCAGAAAACGCAGATACGCAGCTCTCCGAAGCTAAGTGCCGGTCCACGGCTTCTTTCGGCACAAACCGCTCTCAGGAGCTCCCTGCGCTCAGCACAATGTTGTGCGCAAAGAAGCCGCTTCTTCGCCTCCGGGAGAATCGGCGAGCGGCAGCTTCCCAAATGCAAAGATGCAAGCTGCACCACACAGGCACAGTGTGGGCAGCCTTCAGACTTAGAGAAAACAGTACTTTACCACTCTCCTGCCTTTTCCATTGCTATTATATTGGAAAAGAACGAGTTTTGGACAACTACCTTTCATTCTTGCAAAACTCTTTGCTGACCTCCGTGGAAGCTTTAGAAAAAGATCTTGGATGTTTTCTTGCCTGGCAGAGTTTCTCTTTGCAAGATATGCTGGAAAAGCTTTTTGCTGAGTGTTGAGCGGCAAGACACGCAGAAGACGCAGACACGCAGCTCTCCGAAGATAAGTGCCGGTCCCGGACTTCTTTCGGCACAAACCGCTCTTAGGTGCTCACCACGACCGGCCCAATGCTCTGTGCGCGAAGAAGCCGCTTCTTCGCCTCCGGGAGACTCGGCGAGCGGCAGCTTCCCAAAGGAGAAGATGCAAGCCGCACCACACAGGCACAGTGTGGGCAGCATTCAGACTTAGAGAAAACAGTACTTTACCACTCTCCTGCCTTTTCTATTGTTATTATGTTCGAAAAGGACAAGTTTTGGACAACTACCTTTCATTCTTGCAAAACTCTTTGCTGACCTCCGTGCAAGCTTTAGAACAAGATTTTGGATGTTTTCTTTCCTGGCAGAGTTTCTCCTTGCAAGATATGGTGGAAAAGCTTTTTGCTGAGTGTTGAGCGGCAAGACACGCAGAAGACGCAGATACGCGACTCTCCGAAGCTAAGTGCCGGTCCACGGCTTCTTTCGGCAGAAGCCGCTCTTAGTTGCTCACCGCGACCGGCCCAATGCTCTGTGTGCAAAGAAGCCGCTTCTTTGCCTCCGGGAGAATCGGCGAGCGGCAGCTTCCCGAAGGCGAAGATGCAAGCTGCAGCACACAGGCACAGTGTGGGCAGCATTCAGACTTAGAGAAAACAGTACTTTACCACTCTCCTGCCTTTTCCATTGCTATTATATTGGAAAAGAATGAGTTTTGGACAACTACCTTTCATTTTTGCCAAACTCTTTGCAGACCTCCGTGCAAGCTTTAGAACAAGATTTTGGATGTTTTCTTTCCTGGCAGAGTTTCTCTTTGCAAGATATGCTGGAAAAGCTTTTTGCTGAGTGTTGAGCGGCAAGACACGCAGAAAACGCAGATACGCAGCTCTCCGAAGCTAAGTGCCGGTCCACGGCTTCTTTCGGCACAAACCGCTCTCAGGAGCTCCCTGCGCTCAGCACAATGTTGTGCGCAAAGAAGCCGCTTCTTCGCCTCCGGGAGAATCGGCGAGCGGCAGCTTCCCAAAGGCGAAGATGCAAGCTGCAGCACACAGGCACAGTGTGGGCAGCCTTCAGACTTAGAGAAAACAGTACTTTACCACTCTCCTGCCTTTTCCATTGCTATTATATTGGAAAAGAACGAGTTTTGGACAACTACCTTTCATTCTTGCCAAACTCTTTGCAGACCTCCGTGCAAGCTTTAGAACAAAATTTTGGATGTTTTCTTTCCTGGCAGAGTTTCTCCTTGCAAGATATGGTGGAAAAGCTTTTTGCTGAGTGTTGAGCGGCAAGACACGCAGAAAACGCAGATACGCAGCTCTCCGAAGCTAAGTGCCGGTCCACGGCTTCTTTCGGCACAAACCGCTCTCAGGAGCTCCCTGCGCTCAGCACAATGTTGTGCGCAAAGAAGCCGCTTCTTCGCCTCCGGGAGAATCGGCGAGCGGCAGCTTCCCAAAGGCGAAGATGCAAGCTGCAGCACACAGGCACAGTGTGGGTAGCCTTCAGACTTAGAGAAAACAGTACTTTACCACTCTCCTGCCTTTTCCATTGCTATTATATTGGAAAAGAACGAGTTTTGGACAACTACCTTTCATTCTTGCCAAACTCTTTGCAGACCTCCGTGCAAGCTTTAGAACAAAATTTTGGATGTTTTCTTTCCTGGCAGAGTTTCTCTTTGCAAGATATGGTGGAAAAGCTTTTTGCTGAGTGTTGAGCGGCAAGACACGCAGAAGACGCAGATACGCAGCTCTCCGAAGCTAAGTGCCGGTCCCGGGCTTTAATCGGCAGAAGCCGCTCTTAGGTGGTCACCACGACCGGCCCAATGCTCTGTGTGCGAAGAAGCCGCTTCTTCGCCTCCGGGAGACTCGGCGAGCGGCAGCTTCCCAAAGGCGAAGATGCAAGCCGCACCACACAGGCACAGTGTGGGCAGCATTCAGACTTAGAGAAAACAGTACTTTACCACTCTCCTGCCTTTTCCATTGTTATTATGTTCGAAAAGAACAAGTTTTGGACAACTACCTTTCATTCTTGCAAAACTCTTTGCTGACCTCCGTGCAAGCTTTAGAACAAGATTTTGGATGTTTTCTTTCCTGGCAGAGTTTCTCTTTGCAAGATATGCTGGAAAAGCTTTTTGCTGAGTGTTGAGCGGCAAGACACGCAGAAGACGCAGATACGCAGCTCTCCGAAGCTAAGTGCCGGTCCCGGGCTTCTTTCGGCAGAAGCCGCTCTTAGGTGCTCACCACGACCGGCCCAATGCTCTGTGCGCAAAGAAGCCGCTTCTTCGCCTCCGGGAGATGGAGAGAACGGCAGCTTCCCAAAGGCGAAGATGCAAGCTGCAGCACACCGATATAGCGTGTGCAGCTTTCCAAATGAGAGAGACCAGTATTTTAGCATTCTCCTGCCGTTTCAGACACATTATATTCGAATAAAAGGAATTTTGGGACACTATCTTTTTCATCTGGTAAAACACTCTGCAGTCCTCTGTGCAACTTTTAGAAGAAGATTGGGGATGTTTTCTTTCCTGGCAGAGTTTCTCTTTGCAAGATATGCTGGAAAAGCTTTTGGCTGAGTGTTGAGCGGCAAGACACGCAGAAGACGCAGATACGCAGCTCTCCGAAGCTAAGTGCCGGTCCACGGCTTCTTTCGGCAGAAGCCGCTCTTAGGTGCTCACCGCGACCGGCCCAATGCTCTGTGCGCAAAGAAGCCGCTTCTTTGCCTCCGGGAGAATCGGCGAGCGGCAGCTTCCCAAAGGCGAAGATGCAAGCTGCACCACACAGGCACAGTGTGGGCAACATTCAGACTTAGAGAAAGCAGTACTTTACCACTCTCTTGCCTTTTCCATTGCTATTATGTTCGAAAAGAACGAGTTTTGGACAACTACCTTTCATTCTTGCAAAACTCTTTGCAGACCTCCGTGCAAGCTTTAGAACAAGATTTTGGATGTTTTCTTTCCTGGCAGAGTTTCTCTTTGCAAGATATGGTGGAAAAGCTTTTTGCTGAGTGTTGAGCGGCAAGACACGCAGAAGACACAGATACGCAGCTCTCCGAAGCTAAGTGCCGGTCCACGGCTTCTTTCGGCAGAAGCCGCTCTTAGGTGCTCACCATGACCGGCCCAATGCTCTGTGCGCGAAGAAGCCGCTTCTTCGCCTCCGGGAGACTCGGCGAGCGGCAGCTTCCCAAAGGCGAAGATGCAAGCCGCACCACACAGGCACAGTGTGGGCAGCCTTCAGACTTAGAGAAAACAGTACTTTACCACTCTCCTGACTTTTCCATTGTTATTATATTGGAAAAAAACGAGTTTTGGACAACTACCTTTCATTCTTGCAAAACTCTTTGCAGACCCCCGTGTAAGGTTTAGAACAAGATTTTGGATGTTTTCTTGCCTGGCAGAGTTTCTCTTTGCAAGATATGCTGGAAAAGCTTTTTGCTGAGTGTTGAGCTGCAAGACACGCAGAAGACGCAGACACGCAGCTCTCCGAAGCTAAGTGCCGGTCCCGGACTTCTTTCGGCACAAACCGCTCTTAGGTGCTCACCACGACCGGCCCAATGCTCTGTGCGCAAAGAAGCCGCTTCTTCGCCTCCGGGAGATGGAGAGAACGGCAGCTTCCCAAAGGCGAAGATGCAAGCTGCAGCACACCGATATAGCGTGTGCAGCTTTCAAAATGAGAGAAACCGGTATTTTAGCATTCTCCTGCCGTTTCAGACACATTATATTCGAATAAAAGGAGTTTTGGGACACTATCTTTTTCATCTGGTAAAACACTCTGCAGTCCTCTGTGCAACTTTTAGAAGAAGACTGGGGATGTTTTCTTTCCTGGCAGAGTTTCTCTTTGCAAGATATGGTGGAAAAGCTTTTTGCTGAGTGTAGAGCGGCAAGACACGCAGAAGACGCAGATACGCAGCTCTCCGAAGCTAAGTGCCGGTCCACGGCTTCTTTCGGCAGAAGCCGCTCTTAGTTGCTCACCGCGACCGGCCCAATGCTCTGTGTGCAAAGAAGCCGCTTCTTTCCTCCGGGAGAATCGGCGAGCGGCAGCTTCCCGAAGGCGAAGATGCAAGCTGCAGCACACAGGCACAGTGTGGGCAGCATTCAGACTTAGAGAAAACAGTACTTTACCACTCTCCTGCCTTTTCCATTGCTATTATATTGGAAAAGAACGAGTTTTGGACAACTACCTTTCATTCTTGCCAAACTCTTTGCAGACCTCCGTGCAAGCTTTAGAACAAAATTTTGGATGTTTTCTTTCCTGGCAGAGTTTCTCTTTGCAAGATATGGTGGAAAAGCTTTTTGCTGAGTGTAGAGCGGCAAGACACGCAGAAGACGCAGATACGCAGCTCTCCGAAGCTAAGTGCCGGTCCCGGGCTTTAATCGGCAGAAGCCGCTCTTAGGTGGTTACCACGACCGGCCCAATGCTCTGTGTGCGAAGAAGCCGCTTCTTCGCCTCCGGGAGACTCGGCGAGCGGCAGCTTCCCAAAGGCGAAGATGCAAGCCGCACCACACAGGCACAGTGTGGGCAGCATTCAGACTTAGAGAAAACAGTACTTTACCACTCTCCTGCCTTTTCCATTGTTATTATGTTCGAAAAGAACAAGTTTTGGACAACTACCTTTCATTCTTGCCAAACTCTTTGCTGACCTCCGTGCAAGCTTTAGAACAAGATTTTGGATGTTTTCTTTCCTGGCAGAGTTTCTCTTTGCAAGATATGCTGGAAAAGCTTTTTGCTGAGTGTTGAGCGGCAAGACACGCAGAAGACGCAGATACGCAGCTCTCCGAAGCTAAGTGCCGGTCCCGGGCTTCTTTCGGCAGAAGCCGCTCTTAGGTGCTCACCGCGACCGGCCCAATGCTCTGTGCGCAAAGAAGCCGCTTCTTCGCCTCCGGGAGATGGAGAGAACGGCAGCTTCCCAAAGGCGAAGATGCAAGCTGCAGCACACCGATATAGCGTGTGCAGCTTTCCAAATGAGAGAGACCAGTATTTTAGCATTCTCCTGCCGTTTCATACACATTATATTCGAATAAAAGGAATTTTGGGACACTATCTTTTTCATCTGGTAAAACACTCTGCAGTCCTCTGTGCAACTTTTAGAAGAAGATTGGGGATGTTTTCTTTCCTGGCAGAGTTTCTCTTTGCAAGATATGGTGGAAAAGCTTTTTGCTGAGTGTTGAGCGGCAAGACACGCAGAAGACGCAGATACGCAGCTCTCCGAAGCTAAGTGCCGGTCCACGGCTTCTTTCGGCAGAAGCCGCTCTTAGTTGCTCACCGCGACCGGCCCAATGCTCTGTGCGCAAAGAAGCCGCTTCTTCCCCTCCGGGAGAATCGGCGAGCGGCAGCTTCCCAAAGGCGAAGATGCAAGCTGCACCACACAGGCACAGTGTGGGCAGCCTTCAGACTTAGAGAAAACAGTACTTTACCACTCTCCTGACTTTTCCATTGTTATTATATTGGAAAAAAACGAGTTTTGGACAACTACCTTTCATTCTTGCAAAACTCTTTGCAGACCTCCGTGCAAGCTTTAGAACAAGATTTTGGATGTTTTCTTGCCTGGCAGAGTTTCTCTTTGCAAGATATGCTGGAAAAGCTTTTTGCTGAGTGTTGAGCGGCAAGACACGCAGAAGACGCAGACACGCAGCTCTCCGAAGATAAGTGCCGGTCCCGGACTTCTTTCGGCACAAACCGCTCTTAGGTGCTCACCACGACCGGCCCAATGCTCTGTGCGCGAAGAAGCCGCTTCTTCGCCTCCGGGAGACTCGGCGAGCGGCAGCTTCCCAAAGGAGAAGATGCAAGCCGCACCACACAGGCACAGTGTGGGCAGCATTCAGACTTAGAGAAAACAGTACTTTACCACTCTCCTGCCTTTTCAATTGCTATTATATTGGAAAAGAACGAGTTTTGGACAACTACCTTTCATTCTTGCAAAACTCTTTGCTGACCTCCGTGCAAGCTTTAGAACAAGATTTTGGATGTTTTCTTTCCTAGCAGAGTTTCTCTTTGCAAGATATGGTGGAAAAGCTTTTTGCTGAGTGTAGAGCGGCAAGACACGCAGAAGACGCAGATACGCAGCTCTCCGAAGCTAAGTGCCGGTCCCGGGCTGCTTTCGGCAGAAACCGCTCTTAGGTGCTCACCACGACCGGCCCAATGCTCTGTGCGCAAAGAAGCCGCTTCTTCGCCTCCGGGAGATGGAGAGAACGGCAGCTTCCCAAAGGCGAAGATGCAAGCTGCAGCACACCGATATAGCGTGTGCAGCTTTCAAAATGAGAGAAACCGGTATTTTAGCATTCTCCTGCCGTTTCAGACACATTATATTCGAATAAAAGGAGTTTTGGGACACTATCTTTTTCATCTGGTAAAACACTCTGCAGTCCTCTGTGCAACTTTTAGAAGAAGACTGGGGATGTTTTCTTTCCTGGCAGAGTTTCTCTTTGCAAGATATGGTGGAAAAGCTTTTTGCTGAGTGTAGAGCGGCAAGACACGCAGAAGACGCAGATACGCAGCTCTCCGAAGCTAAGTGCCGGTCCACGGCTTCTTTCGGCAGAAGCCGCTCTTAGTTGCTCACCGCGACCGGCCCAATGCTCTGTGTGCAAAGAAGCCGCTTCTTTCCTCCGGGAGAATCGGCGAGCGGCAGCTTCCCGAAGGCGAAGATGCAAGCTGCAGCACACAGGCACAGTGTGGGCAGCATTCAGACTTAGAGAAAACAGTACTTTACCACTCTCCTGCCTTTTCCATTGCTATTATATTGGAAAAGAACGAGTTTTGGACAACTACCTTTCATTCTTGCCAAACTCTTTGCAGACCTCCGTGCAAGCTTTAGAACAAAATTTTGGATGTTTTCTTTCCTGGCAGAGTTTCTCTTTGCAAGATATGGTGGAAAAGCTTTTTGCTGAGTGTAGAGCGGCAAGACACGCAGAAGACGCAGATACGCAGCTCTCCGAAGCTAAGTGCCGGTCCCGGGCTTTAATCGGCAGAAGCCGCTCTTAGGTGGTTACCACGACCGGCCCAATGCTCTGTGTGCGAAGAAGCCGCTTCTTCGCCTCCGGGAGACTCGGCGAGCGGCAGCTTCCCAAAGGCGAAGATGCAAGCCTCACCACACAGGCACAGTGTGGGCAGCATTCAGACTTAGAGAAAACAGTACTTTACCACTCTCCTGCCTTTTCCATTGTTATTATGTTCGAAAAGAACAAGTTTTGGACAACTACCTTTCATTCTTGCCAAACTCTTTGCTGACCTCCGTGCAAGCTTTAGAACAAGATTTTGGATGTTTTCTTTCCTGGCAGAGTTTCTCTTTGCAAGATATGCTGGAAAAGCTTTTTGCTGAGTGTTGAGCGGCAAGACACGCAGAAGACGCAGATACGCAGCTCTCCGAAGCTAAGTGCCGGTCCCGGGCTTCTTTCGGCAGAAGCCGCTCTTAGGTGCTCACCACGACCGGCCCAATGCTCTGTGCGCAAAGAAGCCGCTTCTTCGCCTCCGGGAGATGGAGAGAACGGCAGCTTCCCAAAGGCGAAGATGCAAGCTGCAGCACACCGATATAGCGTGTGCAGCTTTCCAAATGAGAGAGACCAGTATTTTAGCATTCTCCTGCCGTTTCATACACATTATATTCGAATAAAAGGAATTTTGGGACACTATCTTTTTCATCTGGTAAAACACTCTGCAGTCCTCTGTGCAACTTTTAGAAGAAGATTGGGGATGTTTTCTTTCCTGGCAGAGTTTCTCTTTGCAAGATATGGTGGAAAAGCTTTTTGCTGAGTGTTGAGCGGCAAGACACGCAGAAGACGCAGATACGCAGCTCTCCGAAGCTAAGTGCCGGTCCACGGCTTCTTTCGGCAGAAGCCGCTCTTAGTTGCTCACCGCGACCGGCCCAATGCTCTGTGCGCAAAGAAGCCGCTTCTTCCCCTCCGGGAGAATCGGCGAGCGGCAGCTTCCCAAAGGCGAAGATGCAAGCTGCACCACACAGGCACAGTGTGGGCAACATTCAGACTTAGAGAAAGCAGTACTTTACCACTCTCCTGCCTTTTCAATTGCTATTATATTGGAAAAGAACGAGTTTTGGACAACTACCTTTCATTCTTGCAAAACTCTTTGCTGACCTCCGTGCAAGCTTTAGAACAAGATTTTGGATGTTTTCTTTCCTAGCAGAGTTTCTCTTTGCAAGATATGCTGGAAAAGCGTTTTGCTGAGTGTAGAGCGGCAAGACACGCAGAAGACGCAGATACGCAGCTCTCCGAAGCTAAGTGCCGGTCCCGGGCTTCTTTCGGCAGAAGCCGCTCTTAGGTGCTCACCACGACTGGCCCAATGCTCTGTGCGCAAAGAAGCCGCTTCTTCGCCTCCGGGAGATGGAGAGAACGGCAGCTTCCCAAAGGCGAAGATGCAAGCCGCAGCACACCGATATAGCGTGTGCAGCTTTCCAAATGATAGAAACCAGTATTTTAGCATTCTCCTGCCGTTTCATACACATTATATTCGAATAAAAGGAGTTTTGGGACACTATCTTTTTCATCTGGGAAAACACTCTGCAGTCCTCTGTGCAACTTTTAGAAGAAGTTTGGGGATGTTTTCTTTACTGGCAGAGTTTCTCTTTGCAAGATATGCTGGAAAAGCTATTGTCTGAGTGTTGAACGGCAAGACACACAGAAGACGCAGATACGCAGCTCTCCGAAGCTAAGTGCCAGTCCACGGCTTCTTTCGGCACAAACCGCTCTCAGGAGCTCCCTGTGCTCGGCACAATGTTGTGCGCAAAGAAGCCGCTTCTTCGCCTCAGGGAGAATCAGCGAGCGGCAGCTTCCCAAAGGCGAAGATGCAAGCTGCAGCACACAGGCACAGTGTGGGCAACATTCAGACTTAGAGAAAACAGTACTTTACCACTCTCTTGCCTTTTCCATTGTTATTATGTTCGAAAAGAACGAGTTTTGGACAACTACCTTTCATTCTTGCAAAACTCTTTGCTGACCTCCGTGAAAGCTTTAGAACAAGATTTTGGATGTTTTCTTTCCTGGCAGAGTTTCTCTTTGCAAGATATGCTGGAAAAGCTTTTTGCTGAGTGTTGAGCGGCAAGACACGCAGAAGACGCAGATACGCAGCTCTCCGAAGCTAAGTGCCGGTCCACGGCTTCTTTCGGCAGAAGCCGCTCTTAGTTGCTCACCGCGACTGGCCCAATGCTCTGTGTGCGAAGAAGCCGCTTCTTTGCCTCCGGGAGAATCGGCGAGCGGCAGCTTCCCAAAGGCGAAGATGCAATCTGCACCACACAGGCACAGTGTGGGCAGCCTTCAGACTTAGAGAAAACAGTACTTTACCACTCTCCTGACTTTTCCATTGTTATTATATTGGAAAAAAACGAGTTTTGGACAACTACCTTTCATTCTTGCAAAACTCTTTGCAGACCTCCGTGCAAGCTTTAGAACAAGATTTTGGATGTTTTCTTGCCTGGCAGAGTTTCTCTTTGCAAGATATGCTGGAAAAGCTTTTTGCTGAGTGTTGAGCTGCAAGACACGCAGAAGACGCAGACACGCAGCTCTCCGAAGCTAAGTGCCGGTCCCGGACTTCTTTCGGCACAAACCGCTCTTAGGTGCTCACCACGACCGGCCCAATGCTCTGTGCGCGAAGAAGCCGCTTCTTCGCCTCCGGGAGAATCGGCGAGCGGCAGCTTCCCAAAGGCGAAGATGCAAGCCGCACCACACAGGCACAGTGTGGGCAGCATTCAGACTTAGAGAAAACAGTACTTTACCACTCTCCTGCCTTTTCTATTGTTATTATGTTCGAAAAGAACAAGTTTTGGACAACTACCTTTCATTCTTGAAAAACTCTTTGCTGACCTCCGTGCAAGCTTTAGAACAAGATTTTGGATGTTTTCTTTCCTGGCAGAGTTTCTCTTTGCAAGATATGGTGGAAAAGCTTTTTGCTGAGTGTTGAGCGGCAAGACACGCAGAAGACGCAGATACGCAGCTCTCCGAAGCTAAGTGCCGGTCCACGGCTTCTTTCGGCAGAAGCCGCTCTTAGGTGCTCACCGCGACCGGCCCAATGCTCTGTGCGCAAAGAAGCCGCTTCTTCCCCTCCGGGAGAATCGGCGAGCGGCAGCTTCCCAAAGGCGAAGATGCAAGCTGCACCACACAGGCACAGTGTGGGCAACATTCAGACTTAGAGAAAGCAGTACTTTACCACTCTCTTGCCTTTTCCATTGCTATTATGTTCGAAAAGAACGAGTTTTGGACAACTACCTTTCATTCTTGCAAAACTCTTTGCAGACCTCCGTGCAAGCTTTAGAACAAGATTTTGGATGTTTTCTTTCCTGGCAGAGTTTCTCTTTGCAAGATATGGTGGAAAAGCTTTTTGCTGAGTGTTGAGCGGCAAGACACGCAGAAGACACAGATACGCAGCTCTCCGAAGCTAAGTGCCGGTCCACGGCTTCTTTCGGCAGAAGCCGCTCTTAGGTGCTCACCATGACCGGCCCAATGCTCTGTGCGCGAAGAAGCCGCTTCTTCGCCTCCGGGAGACTCGGCGAGCGGCAGCTTCCCAAAGGCGAAGATGCAAGCCGCACCACACAGGCACAGTGTGGGCAGCATTCAGACTTAGAGAAAACAGTACTTTACCACTCTCCTGCCTTTTCTATTGTTATTATGTTCGAAAAGGACAAGTTTTGGACAACTACCTTTCATTCTTGAAAAACTCTTTGCTGACCTCCGTGCAAGCTTTAGAACAAGATTTTGGATGTTTTCTTTCCTGGCAGAGTTTCTCTTTGCTAGATATGGTGGAAAAGCTTTTTGCTGAGTGTTGAGCGGCAAGACACGCAGAAGACGCAGATACGCAGCTCTCCGAAGCTAAGTGCCGGTCCCGGGCTTCTTTCGGCAGAAGCCGCTCTTAGGTGCTCACCACGACTGGCCCAATGCTCTGTGCGCAAAGAAGCCGCTTCTTCGCCTCCGGGAGATGGAGAGAACGGCAGCTTCCCAAAGGCGAAGATGCAAGCCGCAGCACACCGATATAGCGTGTGCAGCTTTCAAAATGAGAGAAACCGGTATTTTAGCATTCTCCTGCCGTTTCAGACACATTATATTCAAATAAAAGGAGTTTTGGGACACTATCTTTTTCATCTGGTAAAACACTCTGCAGTCCTCTGTGCAACTTTTAGAAGAAGATTGGGGATGTTTTCTTTCCTGGCAGAGTTTCTCTTTGCAAGATATGCTGGAAAAGCTTTTTGCTGAGTGTTGAGCGGCAAGACACGCAGAAAACGCAGATACGCAGCTCTCCGAAGCTAAGTGCCGGTCCACGGCTTCTTTCGGCACAAACCGCTCTCAGGAGCTCCCTGCGCTCGGCACAATGTTGTGCGCAAAGAAGCCGCTTCTTCGCCTCCGGGAGAATCGGCGAGCGGCAGCTTCCCAAAGGCAAAGATGCAAGCTGCACCACACAGGCACAGTGTGGGCAGCCTTCAGACTTAGAGAAAACAGTACTTTACCACTCTCCTGCCTTTTCCATTGCTATTATATTGGAAAAGAACGAGTTTTGGACAACTACCTTTCATTCTTGCCAAACTCTTTTCAGACCTCCGTGCAAGCTTTAGAACAAAATTTTGGATGTTTTCTTTCCTGGCAGAGTTTCTCTTTGCAAGATATGGTGGAAAAGCTTTTTGCTGAGTGTTGAGCGGCAAGACACGCAGAAGACGCAGATACGCAGCTCTCCGAAGCTAAGTGCCTGTCCCGGGCTTTAATCGGCAGAAGCCGGTCTTAGGTGCTCACCATGACCGGCCCAATGCTCTGTGTGCGAAGAAGCCGCTTCTTCGCCTCCGGGAGAATCGGCGAGCGGCAGCTTCCCAAAGGCGAAGATGCAAGCCGCACCACACAGGCACAGTGTGGGCAGCATTCAGACTTAGAGAAAACAGTACTTTACCACTCTCCTGCCTTTTCAATTGCTATTATATTGGAAAAGAACGAGTTTTGGACAACTACCTTTCATTCTTGCAAAACTCTTTGCTGACCTCCGTGCAAGCTTTAGAACAAGATTTTGGATGTTTTCTTTCCTAGCAGAGTTTCTCTTTGCAAGATATGCTGGAAAAGCTTTTTGCTGAGTGTAGAGCAGCAAGACGCGCAGAAGACGCAGATACGCAGCTCTCCGAAGCTACGTGCCGGTCCCGGGCTTCTTTCGGCAGAAGCCGCTCTTAGGTGCTCACCACGACCGGCCCAATGCTCTGTGCGCAAAGAAGCCGCTTCTTCGCCTCCGGGAGATGGAGAGAACGGCAGCTTCCCAAAGGCGAAGATGCAAGCCGCAGCACACCGATATAGCGTGTGCAGCTTTCCAAATGATAGAAACCAGTATTTTAGCATTCTCCTGCCGTTTCATACACATTATATTCGAATAAAAGGAGTTTTGGGACACTATCTTTTTCATCTGGTAAAACACTCTGCAGTCCTCTGTGCAACTTTTAGAAGAAGTTTGGGGATGATTTCTTTACTGGCAGAGTTTCTCTTTGCAAGATATGCTGGAAAAGCTATTGGCTGAGTGTTGAACGGCAAGACACGCAGAAGACGCAGATACGCAGCTCTCCGAAGCTAAGTGCCAGTCCACGGCTTCTTTCGGCACAAACCGCTCTCAGGAGCTCCCTGCGCTCGGCACAATGTTGTGCGCAAAGAAGCCGCTTCTTCGCCTCAGGGAGAATCAGCGAGCGGCAGCTTCCCAAAGGCGAAGATGCAAGCTGCAGCACACAGGCACAGTGTGGGCAACATTCAGACTTAGAGAAAACAGTACTTTACCACTCTCTTGCCTTTTCCATTGCTATTATATTGGAAAAAAACGAGTTTTGGACAACTACCTTTCATTCTTGCAAAACTCTTTGCAGACCTCCGTGCAAGCTTTAGAACAAGATTTTGGATGTTTTCTTGCCTGGCAGAGTTTCTCTTTGCAAGATATGCTGGAAAAGCTTTTTGCTGAGTGTTGAGCTGCAAGACACGCAGAAGACGCAGACACGCAGCTCTCCGAAGCTAAGTGCCGGTCCCGGACTTCTTTCGGCACAAACCGCGCTTAGGTGCTCACCACAACCGGCCCAATGCTCTGTGCGCGAAGAAGCCGCTTCTTCGCCTCCGGGAGACTCGGCGAGCGGCAGCTTCCCAAAGGCGAAGATGCAAGCCGCACCACACAGGCACAGTGTGGGCAGCATTCAGACTTAGAGAAAACAGTACTTTACCACTCTCCTGCCTTTTCTATTGTTATTATGTTCGAAAAGAACAAGTTTTGGACAACTACCTTTCATTCTTGAAAAACTCTTTGCTGACCTCCGTGCAAGCTTTAGAACAAGATTTTGGATGTTTTCTTTCCTGGCAGAGTTTCTCTTTGCAAGATATGGTGGAAAAGCTTTTTGCTGAGTGTTGAGCGGCAAGACACGCAGAAGACGCAGATACGCAGCTCTCCGAAGCTAAGTGCCGGTCCACGGCTTCTTTCGGCAGAAGCCGCTCTTAGGTGCTCACCGCGACCGGCCCAATGCTCTGTGCGCGAAGAAGCCGCTTCTTCGCCTCCGGGAGACTCGGCGAGCGGCAGCTTCCCAAAGGCGAAGATGCAAGCCGCACCACACAGGCACAGTGTGGGCAGCCTTCAGACTTAGAGAAAACAGTACTTTACCACTCTCCTGCCTTTTCAATTGCTATTATATTGGAAAAGAACGAGTTTTGGACAACTACCTTTCATTCTTGCAAAACTCTTTGCAGACCCCCGTGCAAGCTTTAGAACAAGATTTTGGATGTTTTCTTTCCTAGCAGAGTTTCTCTTTGCAAGATATGCTGGAAAAGCTTTTTGCTGAGTGTAGAGCGGCAAGACATGCAGAAGACGCAGATACGCAGCTCTCCGAAGCTAAGTGCCGGTCCCGGGCTTCTTTCGGCAGAAGCCGCTCTTAGGTGCTCACCACGACCGGCCCAATGTTCTGTGCGCAAAGAAGCCGCTTCTTCGCCTCCGGGAGATGGAGAGAACGGCAGCTTCCCAAAGGCGAAGATGCAAGCCGCAGCACACCGATATAGCGTGTGCAGCTTTCCAAATGATAGAAACCAGTATTTTAGCATTCTCCTGCCGTTTCATACACATTATATTCGAATAAAAGGAGTTTTGGGACACTATCTTTTTCATCTGGTAAAACACTCTGCAGTCCTCTGTGCAACTTTTAGAAGAAGTTTGGGGATGTTTTCTTTCCTGGCAGAGTTTCTCTTTGCAAGATATGCTGGAAAAGCTATTGGCTGAGTGTTGAACGGCAAGACACGCAGAAGACGCAGATACGCAGCTCTCCGAAGCTAAGTGCCAGTCCACGGCTTCTTTCGGCACAAACCGCTCTCAGGAGCTCCCTGCGCTCGGCACAATGTTGTGCGCAAAGAAGCCGCTTCTTCGCCTCAGGGAGAATCAGCGAGCGGCAGCTTCCCAAAGGCGAAGATGCAAGCTGCAGCACACAGGCACAGTGTGGGCAACATTCAGACTTAGAGAAAACAGTACTTTACCACTCTCTTGCCTTTTCCATTGCTATTATGTTCGAAAAGAACGAGTTTTGGACAACTACCTTTCATTCTTGCAAAACTCTTTGCTGACCTCCGTGCAAGCTTTAGAACAAGATTTTGGATGTTTTCTTTCCTGGCAGAGTTTCTCTTTGCAAGATATGCTGGAAAAGCTTTTTGCTGAGTGTTGAGCGGCAAGACACGCAGAAGACGCAGATACGCAGCTCTCCGAAGCTAAGTGCCGGTCCACGGCTTCTTTCGGCAGAAGCCGCTCTTAGTTGCTCACCGCGACCGGCCCAATGCTCTGTGTGCGAAGAAGCCGCTTCTTTGCCTCCGGGAGACTCGGCGAGCGGCAGCTTCCCAAAGGCGAAGATGCAATCTGCACCACACAGGCACAGTGTGGGCAGCCTTCAGACTTAGAGAAAACAGTACTTTACCACTCTCCTGACTTTTCCATTGCTATTATATTGGAAAAAAACGAGTTTTGGACAACTACCTTACATTCTTGCAAAACTCTTTGCTGACCTCCGTGCAAGCTTTAGAACAAGATTTTGGATGTTTTCTTTCCTGGCAGAGTTTCTCTTTGCAAGATATGGTGGAAAAGCTTTTTGCTGAGTGTTGAGCGGCAAGACACGCAGAAGACGCAGATACGCAGCTCTCCGAAGCTAAGTGCCGGTCCCGGGCTTCTTTCGGCAGAATCCGCTCTTAGGTGCTCACCACGACCGGCCCAATGCTCTGTGCGCAAAGAAGCCGCTTCTTCGCCTCCGGGAGATGGAGAGAACGGCAGCTTCCCAAAGGCGGAGATGCAAGCCGCAGCACACCGATATAGCGTGTGCAGCTTTCAAAATGAGAGAAACCGGTATTTTAGCATTCTCCTGCCGTTTCAGACACATTATATTCGAATAAAAGGAGTTTTGGGACACTATATTTTTCATCTGGTATAACACTCTGCAGTCCTCTGTGCAACTTTTAGAAGAAGACTGGGGATGGTTTCTTTCCTGGCAGAGTTTCTCTTTGCAAGATATGGTGGAAAACCTTTTTGCTGAGTGTTGAGCGGCAAGACACGCAGAAGACGCAGATACGCAGCTCTCCGAAGCTAAGTGCCTGTCCCGGGCTTTAATCGGCAGAAGCCGGTCTTAGGTGCTCACCATGACCGGCCCAATGCTCTGTGTGCAAAGAAGCCGCTTCTTTGCCTCCGGGAGAATCGGCGAGCGGCAGCTTCCCGAAGGCGAAGATGCAAGCTGCAGCACACAGGCACAGTGTGGGCAGCATTCAGACTTAGAGAAAACAGTACTTTACCACTCTCCTGCCTTTTCCATTGCTATTATATTGGAAAAGAATGAGTTTTATACAACTACCTTTCATTTTTGCCAAACTCTTTGCAGACCTCCGTGCAAGCTTTAGAACAAGATTTTGGATGTTTTCTTTCCTGGCAGAGTTTCTCTTTGCAAGATATGCTGGAAAAGCTTTTTGCTGAGTGTTGAGCGGCAAGACACGCAGAAAACGCAGATACGCAGCTCTCCGAAGCTAAGTGCCGGTCCACGGCTTCTTTCGGCACAAACCGCTCTCAGGAGCTCCCTGCGCTCAGCACAATGTTGTGCGCAAAGAAGCCGCTTCTTCGCCTCCGGGAGAATCGGCGAGCGGCAGCTTCCCAAAGGCGAAGATGCAAGCTGCAGCACACAGGCACAGTGTGGGCAGCCTTCAGACTTAGAGAAAACAGTACTTTACCACTCTCCTGCCTTTTCCATTGCTATTATGTTCGAAAAGAACGAGTTTTGGACAACTATCTTTCATTCTTGCCAAACTCTTTGCTGACCTCCGTGCAAGCTTTAGAACAAGATTTTGGATGTTTTCTTTCCTGGCAGAGTTTCTCTTTGCAAGATATGGTGGAAAAGCTTTTTGCTGAGTGTTGAGCGGCAAGACACGCAGAAGACGCAGATACGCAGCTCTCCGAAGCTAAGTGCCGGTCCCGGGCTTCTTTCGGCAGAAGCCGCTCTTAGGTGCTCACCGCGACCGGCCCAATGCTCTGTGCGCAAAGAAGCCGCTTCTTCCCCTCCGGGAGAATCGGCGAGCGGCAGCTTCCCAAAGGCGAAGATGCAAGCCGCACCACACAGGCACAGTGTGGGCAACATTCAGACTTAGAGAAAGCAGTACTTTACCACTCTCTTGCCTTTTCCATTGCTATTATGTTCGAAAAGAACGAGTTTTGGACAACTACCTTTCATTCTTGCAAAACTCTTTGCTGACCTCCGTGCAAGCTTTAGAACAAGATTTTGGATGTTTTCTTTCCTGGCAGAGTTTCTCCTTGCAAGATATGGTGGAAAAGCTTTTTGCTGAGTGTTGAGCGGCAAGACACGCAGAAGACGCAGATACGCAGCTCTCCGAAGCTAAGTGCCGGTCCACGGCTTCTTTCGGCAGAAGCCGCTCTTAGGTGCTCGCCATGACCGGCCCAATGCTCTGTGTGCGAAGAAGCCGCTTCTTCGCCTCCGGGAGACTCGGCGAGCGGCAGCTTCCCAAAGGCGAAGATGCAAGCCGCACCACACAGGCACAGTGTGGGCAGCATTCAGACTTAGAGAAAACAGTACTTTACCACTCTCCTGCCTTTTCCATGGTTATTCTATTGGAAAAGAACGAGTTTTGGACAACTACCTTTCATTCTTGCAAAACTCTTTGCTGACCTCCGTGCAAGCTTTAGAACAAGATTTTGGATGTTTTCTTTCCTAGCAGAGTTTCTCTTTGCAAGATATGCTGGAAAAGCTTTTTGCTGAGTGTAGAGCGGCAAGACACGCAGAAGACGCAGATACGCAGCTCTCCGAAGCTAAGTGCCGGTCCCGGGCTTCTTTCGGCAGAAGCCGCTCTTAGGTGCTCACCACGACCGGCCCAATGCTCTGTGCGCAAAGAAGCCGCTTCTTCGCCTCCGGGAGATGGAGAGAACGGCAGCTTCCCAAAGGCGAAGATGCAAGCTGCAGCACACCGATATAGCGTGTGCAGCTTTCCAAATGAGAGAGACCAGTATTTTAGCATTCTCCTGCCGTTTCAGACACATTATATTCGAATAAAAGGAGTTTTGGGACACTATCTTTTTCATCTGGTAAAACACTCTGCAGTCCTCTGTGCAACTTTTAGAAGAAGTTTGGGGATGTTTTCTTTCCTGGCAGAGTTTCTCTTTGCAAGATATGCTGGAAAAGCTTTTGGCTGAGTGTTGAACGGCAAGACACGCAGAAGACGCAGATACGCAGCTCTCCGAAGCTAAGTGCCAGTCCACGGCTTCTTTCGGCACAAACCGCTCTCAGGAGCACCCTGCGCTCGGCACAATGTTGTGCGCAAAGAAGCCGCTTCTTCGCCTCAGGGAGAATCAGCGAGCGGCAGCTTCCCAAAGGCGAAGATGCAAGCTGCAGCACACAGGCACAGTGTGGGCAACATTCAGACTTAGAGAAAACAGTACTTTACCACTCTCTTGCCTTTTCCATTGCTATTATGTTCGAAAAGAACGAGATTTGGACAACTACCTTTCATTCTTGCAAAACTCTTTGCTGACCTCCGTGCAAGCTTTAGAACAAGATTTTGGATGTTTTCTTTCCTGGCAGAGTTTCTCTTTGCAAGATATGCTGGAAAAGCTTTTTGCTGAGTGTTGAGCGGCAAGACACGCAGAAGACGCAGATACGCAGCTCTCCGAAGCTAAGTGCCGGTCCCGGGCTTCTTTCGGCACAAACCGCTCTCAGGAGCTCCCTGCGCTCGCCACAATGCTCTGTGTGCGAAGAAGCCGCTTCTTCGCCTCCGGGAGAATCGGCGAGCGGCAGCTTCCCAAAGGCGAAGATGCAAGCTGCAGCACACCGGCACAGTGTGGGCAGCATTCAGACTTAGAGAAAACAGTACTTTACCACTCTCCTGCCTTTTCCATGGTTATTCTATTGGAAAAGAACGAGTTTTGGACAACTACCTTTCATTCTTGCCAAACTCTTTGCAGACCCCCGTGCAAGCTTTAGAACAAGATTTTGGATGTTTTCTTTCCTGGCAGAGTTTCTCCTTGCAAGATATGGTGGAAAAGCTTTTTGCTGAGTGTAGAGTGGCAAGACACGCAGAAGACGCAGATACGCAGCTCTCCGAAGCTAAGTGCCGGTCCCGGGCTTCTTTCGGCACAAACCGCTCTCAGGAGCTCCCTGCGCTCGCCACAATGCTCTGTGTGCGAAGAAGCCGCTTCTTCGCCTCCGGGAGAATCGGCGAGCGGCAGCTTCCCAAAGGCGAAGATGCAAGCTGCAGCACGCAGGCACAGTGTGGGCAGCATTCAGACTTAGAGAAAACAGTACTTTACCACTCTCCTGCCTTTTCCATGGTTATTCTATTGGAAAAGAACGAGTTTTGGACAACTACCTTTCATTCTTGCCAAACTCTTTGCAGACCCCTGTGCAAGCTTTAGAACAAGATTTTGGATGTTTTCTTTCCTGGCAGAGTTTCTCCTTGCAAGATATGGTGGAAAAGCTTTTTGCTGAGTGTAGAGCGGCAAGACACGCAGAAGACGCAGATACGCAGCTCTCCGAAGCTAAGTGCCGGTCCTGGGCTTCTTTCGGCACAAACCGCTCTCAGGAGGTCCCTGCGCTCGCCACAATGCTCTGTGTGCGAAGAAGCCGCTTCTTCGCCTCCGGGAGAATCGGCGAGCGGCAGCTTCCCAAAGGCGAAGATGCAAGCTGCAGCACACAGGCACAGTGTGGGCAGCATTCAGACTTAGAGAAAACAGTACTTTACCACTCTCCTGCCTTTTCCATGGTTATTCTATTGGAAAAGAACGAGTTTTGGACAACTACCTTTCATTCTTGCCAAACTCTTTGCAGACCCCCGTGCAAGCTTTAGAACAAGATTTTGGATGTTTTCTTTCCTGGCAGAGTTTCTCCTTGCAAGATATGCTGGAAAAGCTTTTTGCTGAGTGTAGAGCGGCAAGACACGCAGAAGACGCAGATACGCAGCTCTCCGAAGCTAAGTGCCGGTCCCGGGCTTTAATCGGCAGAAGCCGGTCTTAGGTGCTCACCATGACCGGCCCAATGCTCTGTGCGCGAAGAAGCCGCTTCTTCGCCTCCGGGAGACTCGGCGAGCGGCAGCTTCCCAAAGGCGAAGATGCAAGCCGCGCCACACAGGCACGGTGTGGGCAGCATTCAGACTTAGAGAAAACAGTACTTTACCACTCTCCTGCCTTTTCAATTGCTATTATATTGGAAAAGAACGAGTTTTGGACAACTACCTTTCATTCTTGCAAAACTCTTTGCTGACCTCCGTGCAAGCTTTAGAACAAGATTTTGGATGTTTTCTTTCCTAGCAGAGTTTCTCTTTGCAAGATATGCTGGAAAAGCGTTTTGCTGAGTGTAGAGCGGCAAGACACGCAGAAGACGCAGATACGCAGCTCTCCGAAGCTAAGTGCCGGTCCCGGGCTTCTTTCGGCAGAAGCCGCTCTTAGGTGCTCACCACGACCGGCCCAATGCTCTGTGCGCAAAGAAGCCGCTTCTTCGCCTCCGGGAGATGGAGAGAACGGCAGCTTCCCAAAGGCGAAGATGCAAGCCGCAGCACACCGATATAGCGTGTGCAGCTTTCCAAATGATAGAAACCAGTATTTTAGCATTCTCCTGCCGTTTCATACACATTATATTCGAATAAAAGGAGTTTTGGGACACTATCTTTTTCATCTGGTAAAACACTCTGCAGTCCTCTGTGCAACTTTTAGAAGAAGTTTGGGGATGTTTTCTTTACTGGCAGAGTTTCTCTTTGCAAGATATGCTGGAAAAGCTATTGTCTGAGTGTTGAACGGCAAGACACACAGAAGACGCAGATACGCAGCTCTCCGAAGCTAAGTGCCGGTCCACGGCTTCTTTCGGCAGAAGCCGCTCTTAGGTGCTCGCCATGACCGGCCCAATGCTCTGTGTGCGAAGAAGCCGCTTCTTCGCCTCCGGGAGACTCGGCGAGCGGCAGCTTCCCAAAGGCGAAGATGCAAGCTGCAGCACACAGGCACAGTGTGGGCAACATTCAGACTTAGAGAAAACAGTACTTTACCACTCTCTTGCCTTTTCCATTGTTATTATGTTCGAAAAGAACGAGTTTTGGACAACTACCTTTCATTCTTGCAAAACTCTTTGCTGACCTCCGTGAAAGCTTTAGAACAAGATTTTGGATGTTTTCTTTCCTGGCAGAGTTTCTCTTTGCAAGATATGCTGGAAAAGCTTTTTGCTGAGTGTTGAGCGGCAAGACACGCAGAAGACGCAGATACGCAGCTCTCCGAAGCTAAGTGCCGGTCCACGGCTTCTTTCGGCAGAAGCCGCTCTTAGTTGCTCACCGCGACCGGCCCAATGCTCTGTGTGCGAAGAAGCCGCTTCTTTGCCTCCGGGAGAATCGGCGAGCGGCAGCTTCCCAAAGGCGAAGATGCAATCTGCACCACACAGGCACAGTGTGGGCAGCCTTCAGACTTAGAGAAAACAGTACTTTACCACTCTCCTGACTTTTCCATTGTTATTATATTGGAAAAAAACGAGTTTTGGACAACTACCTTTCATTCTTGCAAAACTCTTTGCAGACCTCCGTGCAAGCTTTAGAACAAGATTTTGGATGTTTTCTTGCCTGGCAGAGTTTCTCTTTGCAAGATATGCTGGAAAAGCTTTTTGCTGAGTGTTGAGCTGCAAGACACGCAGAAGACGCAGACACGCAGCTCTCCGAAGCTAAGTGCCGGTCCCGGACTTCTTTCGGCACAAACCGCTCTTAGGTGCTCACCACGACCGGCCCAATGCTCTGTGCGCGAAGAAGCCGCTTCTTCGCCTCCGGGAGAATCGGCGAGCGGCAGCTTCCCAAAGGCGAAGATGCAAGCCGCACCACACAGGCACAGTGTGGGCAGCATTCAGACTTAGAGAAAACAGTACTTTACCACTCTCCTGCCTTTTCTATTGTTATTATGTTCGAAAAGAACAAGTTTTGGACAACTACCTTTCATTCTTGAAAAACTCTTTGCTGACCTCCGTGCAAGCTTTAGAACAAGATTTTGGATGTTTTCTTTCCTGGCAGAGTTTCTCTTTGCAAGATATGGTGGAAAAGCTTTTTGCTGAGTGTTGAGCGGCAAGACACGCAGAAGACGCAGATACGCAGCTCTCCGAAGCTAAGTGCCGGTCCACGGCTTCTTTCGGCAGAAGCCGCTCTTAGGTGCTCACCGCGACCGGCCCAATGCTCTGTGCGCAAAGAAGCCGCTTCTTCCCCTCCGGGAGAATCGGCGAGCGGCAGCTTCCCAAAGGCGAAGATGCAAGCTGCACCACACAGGCACAGTGTGGGCAACATTCAGACTTAGAGAAAGCAGTACTTTACCACTCTCTTGCCTTTTCCATTGCTATTATGTTCGAAAAGAACGAGTTTTGGACAACTACCTTTCATTCTTGCAAAACTCTTTGCAGACCTCCGTGCAAGCTTTAGAACAAGATTTTGGATGTTTTCTTTCCTGGCAGAGTTTCTCTTTGCAAGATATGGTGGAAAAGCTTTTTGCTGAGTGTTGAGCGGCAAGACACGCAGAAGACACAGATACGCAGCTCTCCGAAGCTAAGTGCTGGTCCACGGCTTCTTTCGGCAGAAGCCGCTCTTAGGTGCTCACCATGACCGGCCCAATGCTCTGTGCGCGAAGAAGCCGCTTCTTCGCCTCCGGGAGACTCGGCGAGCGGCAGCTTCCCAAAGGCGAAGATGCAAGCCGCACCACACAGGCACAGTGTGGGCAGCATTCAGACTTAGAGAAAACAGTACTTTACCACTCTCCTGCCTTTTCTATTGTTATTATGTTCGAAAAGGACAAGTTTTGGACAACTACCTTTCATTCTTGAAAAACTCTTTGCTGACCTCCGTGCAAGCTTTAGAACAAGATTTTGGATGTTTTCTTTCCTGGCAGAGTTTCTCTTTGCAAGATATGGTGGAAAAGCTTTTTGCTGAGTGTTGAGCGGCAAGACACGCAGAAGACGCAGATACGCAGCTCTCCGAAGCTAAGTGCCGGTCCCGGGCTTCTTTCGGCAGAAGCCGCTCTTAGGTGCTCACCACGACTGGCCCAATGCTCTGTGCGCAAAGAAGCCGCTTCTTCGCCTCCGGGAGATGGAGAGAACGGCAGCTTCCCAAAGGCGAAGATGCAAGCCGCAGCACACCGATATAGCGTGTGCAGCTTTCAAAATGAGAGAAACCGGTATTTTAGCATTCTCCTGCCGTTTCAGACACATTATATTCAAATAAAAGGAGTTTTGGGACACTATCTTTTTCATCTGGTAAAACACTCTGCAGTCCTCTGTGCAACTTTTAGAAGAAGATTGGGGATGTTTTCTTTCCTGGCAGAGTTTCTCTTTGCAAGATATGCTGGAAAAGCTTTTTGCTGAGTGTTGAGCGGCAAGACACGCAGAAAACGCAGATACGCAGCTCTCCGAAGCTAAGTGCCGGTCCACGGCTTCTTTCGGCACAAACCGCTCTCAGGAGCTCCCTGCGCTCAGCACAATGTTGTGCGCAAAGAAGCCGCTTCTTCGCCTCCGGGAGAATCGGCGAGCGGCAGCTTCCCAAAGGCAAAGATGCAAGCTGCACCACACAGGCACAGTGTGGGCAGCCTTCAGACTTAGAGAAACAGTACTTTACCACTCTCCTGCCTTTTCCATTGCTATTATATTGGAAAAGAACGAGTTTTGGACAACTACCTTTCATTCTTGCCAAACTCTTTTCAGACCTCCGTGCAAGCTTTAGAACAAAATTTTGGATGTTTTCTTTCCTGGCAGAGTTTCTCTTTGCAAGATATGGTGGAAAAGCTTTTTGCTGAGTGTTGAGCGGCAAGACACGCAGAAGACGCAGATACTCAGCTCTCCGAAGCTAAGTGCCTGTCCCGGGCTTTAATCGGCAGAAGCCGGTCTTAGGTGCTCACCATGACCGGCCCAATGCTCTGTGTGCGAAGAAGCCGCTTCTTCGCCTCCGGGAGAATCGGCGAGCGGCAGCTTCCCAAAGGCGAAGATGCAAGCCGCACCACACAGGCACAGTGTGGGCAGCATTCAGACTTAGAGAAAACAGTACTTTACCACTCTCCTGCCTTTTCAATTGCTATTATATTGGAAAAGAACGAGTTTTGGACAACTACCTTTCATTCTTGCAAAACTCTTTGCTGACCTCCGTGCAAGCTTTAGAACAAGATTTTGGATGTTTTCTTTCCTAGCAGAGTTTCTCTTTGCAAGATATGCTGGAAAAGCTTTTTGCTGAGTGTAGAGCAGCAAGACGCGCAGAAGACGCAGATACGCAGCTCTCCGAAGCTACGTGCCGGTCCCGGGCTTCTTTCGGCAGAAGCCGCTCTTAGGTGCTCACCACGACCGGCCCAATGCTCTGTGCGCAAAGAAGCCGCTTCTTCGCCTCCGGGAGATGGAGAGAACGGCAGCTTCCCAAAGGCGAAGATGCAAGCCGCAGCACACCGATATAGCGTGTGCAGCTTTCCAAATGAGAGAGACCAGTATTTTAGCATTCTCCTGCCGTTTCATACACATTATATTCGAATAAAAGGAGTTTTGGGACACTATCTTTTTCATCTGGTAAAACACTCTGCAGTCCTCTGTGCAACTTTTAGAAGAAGTTTGGGGATGTTTTCTTTACTGGCAGAGTTTCTCTTTGCAAGATATGCTGGAAAAGCTATTGGCTGAGTGTTGAACGGCAAGACACGCAGAAGACGCAGATACGCAGCTCTCCGAAGCTAAGTGCCAGTCCACGGCTTCTTTCGGCACAAACCGCTCTCAGGAGCTCCCTGCGCTCGGCACAATGTTGTGCGCAAAGAAGCCGCTTCTTCGCCTCAGGGAGAATCAGCGAGCGGCAGCTTCCCAAAGGCGAAGATGCAAGCTGCAGCACACAGGCACAGTGTGGGCAACATTCAGACTTAGAGAAAACAGTACTTTACCACTCTCTTGCCTTTTCCATTGCTATTATGTTCGAAAAGAACGAGTTTTGGACAACTACCTTTCATTCTTGCAAAACTCTTTGCTGACCTCCGTGCAAGCTTTAGAACAAGATTTTGGATGTTTTCTTTCCTGGCAGAGTTTCTCTTTGCAAGATATGCTGGAAAAGCTTTTTGCTGAGTGTTGAGCGGCAAGACACGCAGAAGACGCAGATACGCAGCTCTCTGAAGCTAAGTGCCGGTCCACGGCTTCTTTCGGCAGAAGCCGCTCTTAGTTGCTCACCGCGACCGGCCCAATGCTCTGTGTGCGAAGAAGCCGCTTCTTCGCCTCCGGGAGACTCGGCGAGCGGCAGCTTCCCAAAGGCGAAGATGCAATCTGCACCACACAGGCACAGTGTGGGCAGCCTTCAGACTTAGAGAAAACAGTACTTTACCACTCTCCTGACTTTTCCATTGCTATTATATTGGAAAAAAACGAGTTTTGGACAACTACCTTTCATTCTTGCAAAACTCTTTGCAGACCTCCGTGCAAGCTTTAGAACAAGATTTTGGATGTTTTCTTGCCTGGCAGAGTTTCTCTTTGCAAGATATGCTGGAAAAGCTTTTTGCTGAGTGTTGAGCTGCAAGACACGCAGAAGACGCAGACACGCAGCTCTCCGAAGCTAAGTGCCGGTCCCGGACTTCTTTCGGCACAAACCGCGCTTAGGTGCTCACCACAACCGGCCCAATGCTCTGTGCGCGAAGAAGCCGCTTCTTCGCCTCCGGGAGACTCGGCGAGCGGCAGCTTCCCAAAGGCGAAGATGCAAGCCGCACCACACAGGCACAGTGTGGGCAGCATTCAGACTTAGAGAAAACAGTACTTTACCACTCTCCTGCCTTTTCTATTGTTATTATGTTCGAAAAGAACAAGTTTTGGACAACTACCTTTCATTCTTGCAAAACTCTTTGCTGACCTCCGTGCAAGCTTTAGAACAAGATTTTGGATGTTTTCTTTCCTGGCAGAGTTTCTCTTTGCAAGATATGGTGGAAAAGCTTTTTGCTGAGTGTTGAGCGGCAAGACACGCAGAAGACGCAGATACGCAGCTCTCCGAAGCTAAGTGCCGGTCCACGGCTTCTTTCGGCAGAAGCCGCTCTTAGGTGCTCACCGCGACCGGCCCAATGCTCTGTGCGCGAAGAAGCCGCTTCTTCGCCTCCGGGAGACTCGGCGAGCGGCAGCTTCCCAAAGGCGAAGATGCAAGCCGCACCACACAGGCACAGTGTGGGCAGCCTTCAGACTTAGAGAAAACAGTACTTTACCACTCTCCTGCCTTTTCAATTGCTATTATATTGGAAAAGAACGAGTTTTGGACAACTACCTTTCATTCTTGCAAAACTCTTTGCAGACCCCCGTGCAAGCTTTAGAACAAGATTTTGGATGTTTTCTTTCCTAGCAGAGTTTCTCTTTGCAAGATATGCTGGAAAAGCTTTTTGCTGAGTGTAGAGCGGCAAGACATGCAGAAGACGCAGATACGCAGCTCTCCGAAGCTAAGTGCCGGTCCCGGGCTTCTTTCGGCAGAAGCCGCTCTTAGGTGCTCACCACGACCGGCCCAATGCTCTGTGCGCAAAGAAGCCGCTTCTTCGCCTCCGGGAGATGGAGAGAACGGCAGCTTCCCAAAGGCGAAGATGCAAGCCGCAGCACACCGATATAGCGTGTGCAGCTTTCCAAATGATAGAAACCAGTATTTTAGCATTCTCCTGCCGTTTCATACACATTATATTCGAATAAAAGGAGTTTTGGGACACTATCTTTTTCATCTGGTAAAACACTCTGCAGTCCTCTGTGCAACTTTTAGAAGAAGTTTGGGGATGTTTTCTTTCCTGGCAGAGTTTCTCTTTGCAAGATATGCTGGAAAAGCTATTGGCTGAGTGTTGAACGGCAAGACACGCAGAAGACGCAGATACGCAGCTCTCCGAAGCTAAGTGCCAGTCCACGGCTTCTTTCGGCACAAACCGCTCTCAGGAGCTCCCTGCGCTCGGCACAATGTTGTGCGCAAAGAAGCCGCTTCTTCGCCTCAGGGAGAATCAGCGAGCGGCAGCTTCCCAAAGGCGAAGATGCAAGCTGCAGCACACAGGCACAGTGTGGGCAACATTCAGACTTAGAGAAAACAGTACTTTACCACTCTCTTGCCTTTTCCATTGCTATTATGTTCGAAAAGAACGAGTTTTGGACAACTACCTTTCATTCTTGCAAAACTCTTTGCTGACCTCCGTGCAAGCTTTAGAACAAGATTTTGGATGTTTTCTTTCCTGGCAGAGTTTCTCTTTGCAAGATATGCTGGAAAAGCTTTTTGCTGAGTGTTGAGCGGCAAGACACGCAGAAGACGCAGATACGCAGCTCTCCGAAGCTAAGTGCCGGTCCACGGCTTCTTTCGGCAGAAGCCGCTCTTAGTTGCTCACCGCGACCGGCCCAATGCTCTGTGTGCGAAGAAGCCGCTTCTTTGCCTCCGGGAGACTCGGCGAGCGGCAGCTTCCCAAAGGCGAAGATGCAATCTGCACCACACAGGCACAGTGTGGGCAGCCTTCAGACTTAGAGAAAACAGTACTTTACCACTCTCCTGACTTTTCCATTGCTATTATATTGGAAAAAAACGAGTTTTGGACAACTACCTTACATTCTTGCAAAACTCTTTGCAGACCTCCGTGCAAGCTTTAGAAAAAGATCTTGGATGTTTTCTTGCCTGGCAGAGTTTCTCTTTGCAAGATATGCTGGAAAAGCTTTTTGCTGAGTGTTGAGCGGCAAGACACGCAGAAAACGCAGATACGCAGCTCTCCGAAGCTAAGTGCCGGTCCCGGACTTCTTTCGGCACAAACCGCTCTTAGGTGCTCACCACGACCGTCCCAATGCTCTGTGCGCGAAGAAGCCGCTTCTTCGCCTCCGGGAGACTCGGCGAGCGGCAGCTTCCCAAAGGCGAAGATGCAAGCCGCACCACACAGGCACAGTGTGGGCAGCATTCAGACTTAGAGAAAACAGTACTTTACCACTCTCCTGCCTTTTCTATTGTTATTATGTTCGAAAAGAACAAGTTTTGGACAACTACCTTTCATTCTTGAAAAACTCTTTGCTGACCTCCGTGCAAGCTTTAGAACAAGATTTTGGATGTTTTCTTTCCTGGCAGAGTTTCTCTTTGCAAGATATGGTGGAAAAGCTTTTTGCTGAGTGTTGAGCGGCAAGACACGCAGAAGACGCAGATACGCAGCTCTCCGAAGCTAAGTGCCGGTCCCGGGCTTCTTTCGGCAGAATCCGCTCTTAGGTGCTCACCACGACCGGCCCAATGCTCTGTGCGCAAAGAAGCCGCTTCTTCGCCTCCGGGAGATGGAGAGAACGGCAGCTTCCCAAAGGCGAAGATGCAAGCCGCAGCACACCGATATAGCGTGTGCAGCTTTCAAAATGAGAGAAACCGGTATTTTAGCATTCTCCTGCCGTTTCAGACACATTATATTCGAATAAAAGGAGTTTTGGGACACTATATTTTTCATCTGGTATAACACTCTGCAGTCCTCTGTGCAACTTTTAGAAGAAGACTGGGGATGTTTTCTTTCCTGGCAGAGTTTCTCTTTGCAAGATATGGTGGAAAAGCTTTTTGCTGAGTGTTGAGCGGCAAGACACGCAGAAGACGCAGATACGCAGCTCTCCGAAGCTAAGTGCCTGTCCCGGGCTTTAATCGGCAGAAGCCGGTCTTAGGTGCTCACCATGACCGGCCCAATGCTCTGTGTGCAAAGAAGCCGCTTCTTTGCCTCCGGGAGAATCGGCGAGCGGCAGCTTCCCGAAGGCGAAGATGCAAGCTGCAGCACACAGGCACAGTGTGGGCAGCATTCAGACTTAGAGAAAACAGTACTTTACCACTCTCCTGCCTTTTCCATTGCTATTATATTGGAAAAGAATGAGTTTTATACAACTACCTTTCATTTTTGCCAAACTCTTTGCAGACCTCCGTGCAAGCTTTAGAACAAGATTTTGGATGTTTTCTTTCCTGGCAGAGTTTCTCTTTGCAAGATATGCTGGAAAAGCTTTTTGCTGAGTGTTGAGCGGCAAGACACGCAGAAAACGCAGATACGCAGCTCTCCGAAGCTAAGTGCCGGTCCACGGCTTCTTTCAGCACAAACCGCTCTCAGGAGCTCCCTGCGCTCAGCACAATGTTGTGCGCAAAGAAGCCGCTTCTTCGCCTCCGGGAGAATCGGCGAGCGGCAGCTTCCCAAAGGCGAAGATGCAAGCTGCAGCACACAGGCACAGTGTGGGCAGCCTTCAGACTTAGAGAAAACAGTACTTTACCACTCTCCTGCCTTTTCCATTGCTATTATGTTCGAAAAGAACGAGTTTTGGACAACTATCTTTCATTCTTGCCAAACTCTTTGCTGACCTCCGTGCAAGCTTTAGAACAAGATTTTGGATGTTTTCTTTCCTGGCAGAGTTTCTCTTTGCAAGATATGGTGGAAAAGCTTTTTGCTGAGTGTTGAGCGGCAAGACACGCAGAAGACGCAGATACGCAGCTCTCCGAAGCTAAGTGCCGGTCCCGGGCTTCTTTCGGCAGAAGCCGCTCTTAGGTGCTCACCGCGACCGGCCCAATGCTCTGTGCGCAAAGAAGCCGCTTCTTCCCCTCCGGGAGAATCGGCGAGCGGCAGCTTCCCAAAGGCGAAGATGCAAGCCGCACCACACAGGCACAGTGTGGGCAACATTCAGACTTAGAGAAAGCAGTACTTTACCACTCTCTTGCCTTTTCCATTGCTATTATGTTCGAAAAGAACGAGTTTTGGACAACTACCTTTCATTCTTGCAAAACTCTTTGCTGACCTCCGTGCAAGCTTTAGAACAAGATTTTGGATGTTTTCTTTCCTGGCAGAGTTTCTCCTTGCAAGATATGGTGGAAAAGCTTTTTGCTGAGTGTTGAGCGGCAAGACACGCAGAAGACGCAGATACGCAGCTCTCCGAAGCTAAGTGCCGGTCCACGGCTTCTTTCGGCAGAAGCCGCTCTTAGGTGCTCGCCATGACCGGCCCAATGCTCTGTGTGCGAAGAAGCCGCTTCTTCGCCTCCGGGAGACTCGGCGAGCGGCAGCTTCCCAAAGGCGAAGATGCAAGCCGCACCACACAGGCACAGTGTGGGCAGCATTCAGACTTAGAGAAAACAGTACTTTACCACTCTCCTGCCTTTTCCATGGTTATTCTATTGGAAAAGAACGAGTTTTGGACAACTACCTTTCATTCTTGCAAAACTCTTTGCTGACCTCCGTGCAAGCTTTAGAACAAGATTTTGGATGTTTTCTTTCCTAGCAGAGTTTCTCTTTGCAAGATATGCTGGAAAAGCTTTTTGCTGAGTGTAGAGCGGCAAGACACGCAGAAGACGCAGATACGCAGCTCTCCGAAGCTAAGTGCCGGTCCCGGGCTTCTTTCGGCAGAAGCCGCTCTTAGGTGCTCACCACGACCGGCCCAATGCTCTGTGCGCAAAGAAGCCGCTTCTTCGCCTCCGGGAGATGGAGAGAACGGCAGCTTCCCAAAGGCGAAGATGCAAGCTGCAGCACACCGATATAGCGTGTGCAGCTTTCCAAATGAGAGAGACCAGTATTTTAGCATTCTCCTGCCGTTTCAGACACATTATATTCGAATAAAAGGAGTTTTGGGACACTATCTTTTTCATCTGGTAAAACACTCTGCAGTCCTCTGTGCAACTTTTAGAAGAAGTTTGGGGATGTTTTCTTTACTGGCAGAGTTTCTCTTTGCAAGATATGCTGGAAAAGCTTTTGGCTGAGTGTTGAACGGCAAGACACGCAGAAGACGCAGATACGCAGCTCTCCGAAGCTAAGTGCCAGTCCACGGCTTCTTTCGGCACAAACCGCTCTCAGGAGCACCCTGCGCTCGGCACAATGTTGTGCGCAAAGAAGCCGCTTCTTCGCCTCAGGGAGAATCAGCGAGCGGCAGCTTCCCAAAGGCGAAGATGCAAGCTGCAGCACACAGGCACAGTGTGGGCAACATTCAGACTTAGAGAAAACAGTACTTTACCACTCTCTTGCCTTTTCCATTGCTATTATGTTCGAAAAGAACGAGTTTTGGACAACTACCTTTCATTCTTGCAAAACTCTTTGCTGACCTCCGTGCAAGCTTTAGAACAAGATTTTGGATGTTTTCTTTCCTGGCAGAGTTTCTCTTTGCAAGATATGCTGGAAAAGCTTTTTGCTGAGTGTTGAGCGGCAAGACACGCAGAAGACGCAGATACGCAGCTCTCCGAAGCTAAGTGCCGGTCCCGGGCTTCTTTCGGCACAAACCGCTCTCAGGAGCTCCCTGCGCTCGCCACAATGCTCTGTGTGCGAAGAAGCCGCTTCTTCGCCTCCGGGAGAATCGGCGAGCGGCAGCTTCCCAAAGGCGAAGATGCAAGCTGCAGCACACAGGCACAGTGTGGGCAGCATTCAGACTTAGAGAAAACAGTACTTTACCACTCTCCTGCCTTTTCCATGGTTATTCTATTGGAAAAGAACGAGTTTTGGACAACTACCTTTCATTCTTGCCAAACTCTTTGCAGACCCCCGTGCAAGCTTTAGAACAAGATTTTGGATGTTTTCTTTCCTGGCAGAGTTTCTCCTTGCAAGATATGGTGGAAAAGCTTTTTGCTGAGTGTAGAGTGGCAAGACACGCAGAAGACGCAGATACGCAGCTCTCCGAAGCTAAGTGCCGGTCCCGGGCTTCTTTCGGCACAAACCGCTCTCAGGAGCTCCCTGCGCTCGCCACAATGCTCTGTGTGCGAAGAAGCCGCTTCTTCGCCTCCGGGAGAATCGGCGAGCGGCAGCTTCCCAAAGGCGAAGATGCAAGCTGCAGCACGCAGGCACAGTGTGGGCAGCATTCAGACTTAGAGAAAACAGTACTTTACCACTCTCCTGCCTTTTCCATGGTTATTCTATTGGAAAAGAACGAGTTTTGGACAACTACCTTTCATTCTTGCCAAACTCTTTGCAGACCCCTGTGCAAGCTTTAGAACAAGATTTTGGATGTTTTCTTTCCTGGCAGAGTTTCTCCTTGCAAGATATGGTGGAAAAGCTTTTTGCTGAGTGTAGAGCGGCAAGACACGCAGAAGACGCAGATACGCAGCTCTCCGAAGCTAAGTGCCGGTCCTGGGCTTCTTTCGGCACAAACCGCTCTCAGGAGCTCCCTGCGCTCGCCACAATGCTCTGTGTGCGAAGAAGCCGCTTCTTCGCCTCCGGGAGAATCGGCAAGCGGCAGCTTCCCAAAGGCGAAGATGCAAGCTGCAGCACACAGGCACAGTGTGGGCAGCATTCAGACTTAGAGAAAACAGTACTTTACCACTCTCCTGCCTTTTCCATGGTTATTCTATTGGAAAAGAACGAGTTTTGGACAACTACCTTTCATTCTTGCCAAACTCTTTGCAGACCCCCGTGCAAGCTTTAGAACAAGATTTTGGATGTTTTCTTTCCTGGCAGAGTTTCTCCTTGCAAGATATGCTGGAAAAGCTTTTTGCTGAGTGTAGAGCGGCAAGACACGCAGAAGACGCAGATACGCAGCTCTCCGAAGCTAAGTGCCGGTCCCGGGCTTTAATCGGCAGAAGCCGCTCTTTGGTGCTCACCATGACCGGCCCAATGCTCTGTGCGCGAAGAAGCCGCTTCTTCGCCTCCGGGAGACTCGGCGAGCGGCAGCTTCCCAAAGGCGAAGATGCAAGCCGCACCACACAGGCACAGTGTGGGCAGCATTCAGACTTAGAGAAAACAGTACTTTACCACTCTCCTGCCTTTTCAATTGCTATTATATTGGAAAAGAACGAGTTTTGGACAACTACCTTTCATTCTTGCAAAACTCTTTGCTGACCTCCGTGCAAGCTTTAGAACAAGATTTTGGATGTTTTCTTTCCTGGCAGAGTTTCTCTTTGCAAGATATGCAGGAAAAGCTTTTTGCTGAGTGTAGAGCAGCAAGACGCGCAGAAGACGCAGATACGCAGCTCTCCGAAGCTACGTGCCGGTCCCGGGCTTCTTTCGGCAGAAGCCGCTCTTAGGTGCTCACCACGACCGGCCCAATGCTCTGTGCGCAAAGAAGCCGCTTCTTCGCCTCCGGGAGATGGAGAGAACGGCAGCTTCCCAAAGGCGAAGATGCAAGCCGCAGCGCACCGATATAGCGTGTGCAGCTTTCCAAATGAGAGAGACCAGTATTTTAGCATTCTCCTGCCGTTTCATACACATTATATTCGAATAAAAGGAGTTTTGGGACACTATCTTTTTCATCTGGTAAAACACTCTGCAGTCCTCTGCGCAACTTTTAGAAGAAGTTTGGGGATGTTTTCTTTCCTGGCAGAGTTTCTCTTTGCAAGATATGCTGGAAAAGCTTTTGGCTGAGTGTTGAACGGCAAGACACGCAGAAGACGCAGATACGCAGCTCTCCGAATCTAAGTGCCAGTCCACGGCTTCTTTCGGCACAAACCTCTCTCAGGAGCTCCCTGCGCTCGCCACAATGTTGTGCGCAAAGAAGCCGCTTCTTCGCCTCCGGGAGAATCGTCGAGCGGCAGCTTCCCAAAGGCGAAGATGCAAGCTGCAGCACACAGGCACAGTGTGGGCAACATTCAGACTTAGAGAAAACAGTACTTTACCACTCTCCTGCCTTTTCCATTGCTATTATATTGGAAAAGAACGAGTTTTGGACAACTACCTTTCATTCTTGCCAAACTCTTTGCAGACCTCCGTGCAAGCTTTAGAACAAGATTTTGGATGTTTTCTTTCCTGGCAGAGTTTCTCCTTGCAAGATATGCTGGAAAAGATTTTTGCTGAGTGTTGAGCGGCAAGACACGCAGAAGACGCAGATACGCAGCTCTCCGAAGCTAAGTGCCGGTCCACGGCTTCTTTCGGCAGAAGCCGCTCTTAGTTGCTCACCGCGACCGGCTCAATGCTCTGTGTGCGAAGAAGCCGCTTCTTTACCTCCGGGAGATGGAGAGAACGGCAGCTTCCCAAAGGCGAAGATGCAAGCCGCAGCACACCGATATAGCGTGTGCAGCTTTCCAAATGAGAGAAACCGGTATTTTAGCATTCTCCTGCCGTTTCAGACACATTATATTCGAATAAAAGGAGTTTTGGGACACTATCTTTTTCATCTGGTAAAACACTCTACAGTCCTCTGTGCAACTTTTAGAAGAAGATTGGGGATGTTTTCTTTCCTGGCAGAGTTTCTCCTTGCAAGATATGCTGGAAAAGCTTTTTGCTGAGTGTAGAGCGGCCAGACACGCAGAAGACGCAGATACGCAGCTCTCCGAAGCTAAGTGCCGGTCCCGGGCTTCTTTCGGCACAAACCGCTCTCAGGAGCTCCCTGCGCTCGCCACAATGCTCTGTGTGCGAAGAAGCCGCTTCTTCGCCTCCGGGAGAATCGGCGAGCGGCAGCTTCCCAAAGGCGAAGATGCAAGCTGCAGCACACAGGCACAGTGTGGGCAGCCTTCAGACTTAGAGAAAACAGTACTTTACCACTCTCCTGCCTTTTCCATGGTTATTCTATTGTAAAAGAATGAGTTTTGGACAACTACCTTTCATTCTTGCCAAACTCTTTGCAGACCCCCGTGCAAGCTTTAGAACAAGATTTTGGATGTTTTCTTTCCTGGCAGAGTTTCTCCTTGCAAGATATGGTGGAAAAGCTTTTTGCTGAGTGTAGAGCGGCAAGACACGCAGAAGACGCAGATACGCAGCTCTCCGAAGCTAAGTGCCGGTCCCGGGCTTCTTTCGGCACAAACCGCTCTCAGGAGCTCCCTGCGCTCGCCACAATGCTCTGTGTGCGAAGAAGCCGCTTCTTCGCCTCTGGGAGAATTGGCGAGCGGCAGCTTCCCAAAGGCGAAGATGCAAGCTGCAGCACGCAGGCACAGTGTGGGCAGCCTTCAGACTTAGAGAAAACAGTACTTTACCACTCTCCTGCCTTTTCCATGGTTATTCTATTGGAAAAGAACGAGTTTTGGACAACTCCCTTTCATTCTTGCCAAACTCTTTGCAGACCCCCGTGCAAGCTTTAGAACAAGATTTTGGATGTTTTCTTTCCTGGCAGAGTTTCTCCTTGCAAGATATGGTGGAAAACCTTTTTGCTGAGTGTAGAGCGGCAAGACACGCAGAAGACGCAGATACGCAGCTCTCCGAAGCTAAGTGCCGGTCCCGGGCTTCTTTCGGCACAAACCGCTCTCAGGAGCTCCCTGCGCTCGCCACAATGCTCTGTGTGCGAAGAAGCCGCTTCTTCGCCTCCGGGAGAATCGGCGAGCGGCAGCTTCCCAAAGGCGAAGATGCAAGCTGCAGCACGCAGGCACAGTGTGGGCAGCATTCAGACTTAGAGAAAACAGTACTTTACCACTCTCCTGCCTTTTCAATTGCTATTATATTGGAAAAGAACGAGTTTTGGACAACTACCTTTCATTCTTGCAAAACTCTTTGCAGACCCCCGTGCAAGCTTTAGAACAAGATTTTGGATGTTTTCTTTCCTAGCAGAGTTTCTCTTTGCAAGATATGCTGGAAAAGCTTTTTGCTGAGTGTAGAGCGGCAAGACATGCAGAAGACGCAGATACGCAGCTCTCCGAAGCTAAGTGCCGGTCCCGGGCTTCTTTCGGCAGAAGCCGCTCTTAGGTGCTCACCACGACCGGCCCAATGCTCTGTGCGCAAAGAAGCCGCTTCTTCGCCTCCGGGAGATGGAGAGAACGGCAGCTTCCCAAAGGCGAAGATGCAAGCCGCAGCACACCGATATAGCGTGTGCAGCTTTCCAAATGATAGAAACCAGTATTTTAGCATTCTCCTGCCGTTTCATACACATTATATTCGAATAAAAGGAGTTTTGGGACACTATCTTTTTCATCTGGTAAAACACTCTGCAGTCCTCTGTGCAACTTTTAGAAGAAGTTTGGGGATGTTTTCTTTCCTGGCAGAGTTTCTCTTTGCAAGATATGCTGGAAAAGCTATTGGCTGAGTGTTGAACGGCAAGACACGCAGAAGACGCAGATACGCAGCTCTCCGAAGCTAAGTGCCAGTCCACGGCTTCTTTCGGCACAAACCGCTCTCAGGAGCTCCCTGCGCTCGGCACAATGTTGTGCGCAAAGGAGCCGCTTCTTCGCCTCAGGGAGAATCAGCGAGCGGCAGCTTCCCAAAGGCGAAGATGCAAGCTGCAGCACACAGGCACAGTGTGGGCAACATTCAGACTTAGAGAAAACAGTACTTTACCACTCTCTTGCCTTTTCCATTGCTATTATGTTCGAAAAGAACGAGTTTTGGACAACTACCTTTCATTCTTGCAAAACTCTTTGCTGACCTCCGTGCAAGCTTTAGAACAAGATTTTGGATGTTTTCTTTCCTGGCAGAGTTTCTCTTTGCAAGATATGCTGGAAAAGCTTTTTGCTGAGTGTTGAGCGGCAAGACACGCAGAAGACGCAGATACGCAGCTCTCCGAAGCTAAGTGCCGGTCCACGGCTTCTTTCGGCAGAAGCCGCTCTTAGTTGCTCACCGCGACCGGCCCAATGCTCTGTGTGCGAAGAAGCCGCTTCTTTGCCTCCGGGAGACTCGGCGAGCGGCAGCTTCCCAAAGGCGAAGATGCAATCTGCACCACACAGGCACAGTGTGGGCAGCCTTCAGACTTAGAGAAAACAGTACTTTACCACTCTCCTGACTTTTCCATTGCTATTATATTGGAAAAAAACGAGTTTTGGACAACTACCTTACATTCTTGCAAAACTCTTTGCAGACCTCCGTGCAAGCTTTAGAAAAAGATCTTGGATGTTTTCTTGCCTGGCAGAGTTTCTCTTTGCAAGATATGCTGGAAAAGCTTTTTGCTGAGTGTTGAGCGGCAAGACACGCAGAAAACGCAGATACGCAGCTCTCCGAAGCTAAGTGCCGGTCCCGGACTTCTTTCGGCACAAACCGCTCTCAGGTGCTCACCACGACCGTCCCAATGCTCTGTGCGCGAAGAAGCCGCTTCTTCGCCTCCGGGAGACTCGGCGAGCGGCAGCTTCCCAAAGGCGAAGATGCAAGCCGCACCACACAGGCACAGTGTGGGCAGCATTCAGACTTAGAGAAAACAGTACTTTACCACTCTCCTGCCTTTTCTATTGTTATTATGTTCGAAAAGAACAAGTTTTGGACAACTACCTTTCATTCTTGAAAAACTCTTTGCTGACCTCCGTGCAAGCTTTAGAACAAGATTTTGGATGTTTTCTTTCCTGGCAGAGTTTCTCTTTGCAAGATATGGTGGAAAAGCTTTTTGCTGAGTGTTGAGCGGCAAGACACGCAGAAGACGCAGATACGCAGCTCTCCGAAGCTAAGTGCCGGTCCCGGGCTTCTTTCGGCAGAATCCGCTCTTAGGTGCTCACCACGACCGGCCCAATGCTCTGTGCGCAAAGAAGCCGCTTCTTCGCCTCCGGGAGATGGAGAGAACGGCAGCTTCCCAAAGGCGAAGATGCAAGCCGCAGCACACCGATATAGCGTGTGCAGCTTTCAAAATGAGAGAAACCGGTATTTTAGCATTCTCCTGCCGTTTCAGACACATTATATTCGAATAAAAGGAGTTTTGGGACACTATATTTTTCATCTGGTATAACACTCTGCAGTCCTCTGTGCAACTTTTAGAAGAAGACTGGGGATGTTTTCTTTCCTGGCAGAGTTTCTCTTTGCAAGATATGGTGGAAAAGCTTTTTGCTGAGTGTTGAGCGGCAAGACACGCAGAAGACGCAGATACGCAGCTCTCCGAAGCTAAGTGCCTGTCCCGGGCTTTAATCGGCAGAAGCCGGTCTTAGGTGCTCACCATGACCGGCCCAATGCTCTGTGTGCAAAGAAGCCGCTTCTTTGCCTCCGGGAGAATCGGCGAGCGGCAGCTTCCCGAAGGCGAAGATGCAAGCTGCAGCACACAGGCACAGTGTGGGCAGCATTCAGACTTAGAGAAAACAGTACTTTACCACTCTCCTGCCTTTTCCATTGCTATTATATTGGAAAAGAATGAGTTTTATACAACTACCTTTCATTTTTGCCAAACTCTTTGCAGACCTCCGTGCAAGCTTTAGAACAAGATTTTGGATGTTTTCTTTCCTGGCAGAGTTTCTCTTTGCAAGATATGCTGGAAAAGCTTTTTGCTGAGTGTTGAGCGGCAAGACACGCAGAAAACGCAGATACGCAGCTCTCCGAAGCTAAGTGCCGGTCCACGGCTTCTTTCGGCACAAACCGCTCTCAGGAGCTCCCTGCGCTCAGCACAATGTTGTGCGCAAAGAAGCCGCTTCTTCGCCTCCGGGAGAATCGGCGAGCGGCAGCTTCCCAAAGGCGAAGATGCAAGCTGCAGCACACAGGCACAGTGTGGGCAGCCTTCAGACTTAGAGAAAACAGTACTTTACCACTCTCCTGCCTTTTCCATTGCTATTATGTTCGAAAAGAACGAGTTTTGGACAACTATCTTTCATTCTTGCCAAACTCTTTGCTGACCTCCGTGCAAGCTTTAGAACAAGATTTTGGATGTTTTCTTTCCTGGCAGAGTTTCTCTTTGCAAGATATGGTGGAAAAGCTTTTTGCTGAGTGTTGAGCGGCAAGACACGCAGAAGACGCAGATACGCAGCTCTCCGAAGCTAAGTGCCGGTCCCGGGCTTCTTTCGGCAGAAGCCGCTCTTAGGTGCTCACCGCGACCGGCCCAATGCTCTGTGCGCAAAGAAGCCGCTTCTTCCCCTCCGGGAGAATCGGCGAGCGGCAGCTTCCCAAAGGCGAAGATGCAAGCCGCACCACACAGGCACAGTGTGGGCAACATTCAGACTTAGAGAAAGCAGTACTTTACCACTCTCTTGCCTTTTCCATTGCTATTATGTTCGAAAAGAACGAGTTTTGGACAACTACCTTTCATTCTTGCAAAACTCTTTGCTGACCTCCGTGCAAGCTTTAGAACAAGATTTTGGATGTTTTCTTTCCTGGCAGAGTTTCTCCTTGCAAGATATGGTGGAAAAGCTTTTTGCTGAGTGTTGAGCGGCAAGACACGCAGAAGACGCAGATACGCAGCTCTCCGAAGCTAAGTGCCGGTCCACGGCTTCTTTCGGCAGAAGCCGCTCTTAGGTGCTCGCCATGACCGGCCCAATGCTCTGTGTGCGAAGAAGCCGCTTCTTCGCCTCCGGGAGACTCGGCGAGCGGCAGCTTCCCAAAGGCGAAGATGCAAGCCGCACCACACAGGCACAGTGTGGGCAGCATTCAGACTTAGAGAAAACAGTACTTTACCACTCTCCTGCCTTTTCCATGGTTATTCTATTGGAAAAGAACGAGTTTTGGACAACTACCTTTCATTCTTGCAAAACTCTTTGCTGACCTCCGTGCAAGCTTTAGAACAAGATTTTGGATGTTTTCTTTCCTAGCAGAGTTTCTCTTTGCAAGATATGGTGGAAAAGCTTTTTGCTGAGTGTAGAGCGGCAAGACACGCAGAAGACGCAGATACGCAGCTCTCCGAAGCTAAGTGCCGGTCCCGGGCTTCTTTCGGCAGAAGCCGCTCTTAGGTGCTCACCACGACCGGCCCAATGCTCTGTGCGCAAAGAAGCCGCTTCTTCGCCTCCGGGAGATGGAGAGAACGGCAGCTTCCCAAAGGCGAAGATGCAAGCTGCAGCACACCGATATAGCGTGTGCAGCTTTCCAAATGAGAGAGACCAGTATTTTAGCATTCTCCTGCCGTTTCAGACACATTATATTCGAATAAAAGGAGTTTTGGGACACTATCTTTTTCATCTGGTAAAACACTCTGCAGTCCTCTGTGCAACTTTTAGAAGAAGTTTGGGGATGTTTTCTTTACTGGCAGAGTTTCTCTTTGCAAGATATGCTGGAAAAGCTTTTGGCTGAGTGTTGAACGGCAAGACACGCAGAAGACGCAGATACGCAGCTCTCCGAAGCTAAGTGCCAGTCCACGGCTTCTTTCGGCACAAACCGCTCTCAGGAGCTCCCTGCGCTCGCCACAATGTTGTGCGCAAAGAAGCCGCTTCTTCGCCTCAGGGAGAATCAGCGAGCGGCAGCTTCCCAAAGGCGAAGATGCAAGCTGCAGCACACAGGCACAGTGTGGGCAACATTCAGACTTAGAGAAAACAGTACTTTACCACTCTCTTGCCTTTTCCATTGCTATTATGTTCGAAAAGAACGAGTTTTGGACAACTACCTTTCATTCTTGCAAAACTCTTTGCTGACCTCCGTGCAAGCTTTAGAACAAGATTTTGGATGTTTTCTTTCCTGGCAGAGTTTCTCTTTGCAAGATATGCTGGAAAAGCTTTTTGCTGAGTGTTGAGCGGCAAGACACGCAGAAGACGCAGATACGCAGCTCTCCGAAGCTAAGTGCCGGTCCCGGGCTTCTTTCGGCACAAACCGCTCTCAGGAGCTCCCTGCGCTCGCCACAATGCTCTGTGTGCGAAGAAGCCGCTTCTTCGCCTCCGGGAGAATCGGCGAGCGGCAGCTTCCCAAAGGCGAAGATGCAAGCTGCAGCACGCAGGCACAGTGTGGGCAGCATTCAGACTTAGAGAAAACAGTACTTTACCACTCTCCTGCCTTTTCCATGGTTATTCTATTGGAAAAGAACGAGTTTTGGACAACTACCTTTCATTCTTGCCAAACTCTTTGCAGACCCCCGTGCAAGCTTTAGAACAAGATTTTGGATGTTTTCTTTCCTGGCAGAGTTTCTCCTTGCAAGATATGGTGGAAAAGCTTTTTGCTGAGTGTAGAGCGGCAAGACACGCAGAAGACGCAGATACGCAGCTCTCCGAAGCTAAGTGCCGGTCCCGGGCTTCTTTCGGCACAAACCGCTCTCAGGAGCTCGCTGCGCTCGCCACAATGCTCTGTGTGCGAAGAAGCCGCTTCTTCGCCTCCGGGAGAATCGGCGAGCGGCAGCTTCCCAAAGGCGAAGATGCAAGCTGCAGCACGCAGGCACAGTGTGGGCAGCATTCAGACTTAGAGAAAACAGTACTTTACCACTCTCCTGCCTTTTCCATGGTTATTCTATTGGAAAAGAACGAGTTTTGGACAACTACCTTTCATTCTTGCCAAACTCTTTGCAGACCCCTGTGCAAGCTTTAGAACAAGATTTTGGCTGTTTTCTTTCCTGGCAGAGTTTCTCCTTGCAAGATATGGTGGAAAAGCTTTTTGCTGAGTGTAGAGCGGCAAGACACGCAGAAGACGCAGATACGCAGCTCTCCGAAGCTAAGTGCCGGTCCTGGGCTTCTTTCGGCACAAACCGCTCTCAGGAGGTCCCTGCGCTCGCCACAATGCTCTGTGTGCGAAGAAGCCGCTTCTTCGCCTCCGGGAGAATCGGCGAGCGGCAGCTTCCCAAAGGCGAAGATGCAAGCTGCAGCACACAGGCACAGTGTGGGCAGCATTCAGACTTAGAGAAAACAGTACTTTACCACTCTCCTGCCTTTTCCATGGTTATTCTATTGGAAAAGAACGAGTTTTGGACAACTACCTTTCATTCTTGCCAAACTCTTTGCAGACCCCCGTGCAAGCTTTAGAACAAGATTTTGGATGTTTTCTTTCCTGGCAGAGTTTCTCCTTGCAAGATATGCTGGAAAAGCTTTTTGCTGAGTGTAGAGCGGCAAGACACGCAGAAGACGCAGATACGCAGCTCTCCGAAGCTAAGTGCCGGTCCCGGGCTTTAATCGGCAGAAGCCGCTCTTTGGTGCTCACCATGACCGGCCCAATGCTCTGTGCGCGAAGAAGCCGCTTCTTCGCCTCCGGGAGACTCGGCGAGCGGCAGCTTCCCAAAGGCGAAGATGCAAGCCGCACCACACAGGCACAGTGTGGGCAGCATTCAGACTTAGAGAAAACAGTACTTTACCACTCTCCTGCCTTTTCAATTGCTATTATATTGGAAAAGAACGAGTTTTGGACAACTACCTTTCATTCTTGCAAAACTCTTTGCTGACCTCCGTGCAAGCTTTAGAACAAGATTTTGGATGTTTTCTTTCCTGGCAGAGTTTCTCTTTGCAAGATATGCAGGAAAAGCTTTTTGCTGAGTGTAGAGCAGCAAGACGCGCAGAAGACGCAGATACGCAGCTCTCCGAAGCTACGTGCCGGTCCCGGGCTTCTTTCGGCAGAAGCCGCTCTTAGGTGCTCACCACGACCGGCCCAATGCTCTGTGCGCAAAGAAGCCGCTTCTTCGCCTCCGGGAGATGGAGAGAACGGCAGCTTCCCAAAGGCGAAGATGCAAGCCGCAGCGCACCGATATAGCGTGTGCAGCTTTCCAAATGAGAGAGACCAGTATTTTAGCATTCTCCTGCCGTTTCATACACATTATATTCGAATAAAAGGAGTTTTGGGACACTATCTTTTTCATCTGGTAAAACACTCTGCAGTCCTCTGCGCAACTTTTAGAAGAAGTTTGGGGATGTTTTCTTTCCTGGCAGAGTTTCTCTTTGCAAGATATGCTGGAAAAGCTTTTGGCTGAGTGTTGAACGGCAAGACACGCAGAAGACGCAGATACGCAGCTCTCCGAATCTAAGTGCCAGTCCACGGCTTCTTTCGGCACAAACCTCTCTCAGGAGCTCCCTGCGCTCGCCACAATGTTGTGCGCAAAGAAGCCGCTTCTTCGCCTCCGGGAGAATCGTCGAGCGGCAGCTTCCCAAAGGCGAAGATGCAAGCTGCAGCACACAGGCACAGTGTGGGCAACATTCAGACTTAGAGAAAACAGTACTTTACCACTCTCCTGCCTTTTCCATTGCTATTATATTGGAAAAGAACGAGTTTTGGACAACTACCTTTCATTCTTGCCAAACTCTTTGCAGACCTCCGTGCAAGCTTTAGAACAAGATTTTGGATGTTTTCTTTCCTGGCAGAGTTTCTCCTTGCAAGATATGCTGGAAAAGATTTTTGCTGAGTGTTGAGCGGCAAGACACGCAGAAGACGCAGATACGCAGCTCTCCGAAGCTAAGTGCCGGTCCACGGCTTCTTTCGGCAGAAGCCGCTCTTAGTTGCTCACCGCGACCGGCTCAATGCTCTGTGTGCGAAGAAGCCGCTTCTTTACCTCCGGGAGATGGAGAGAACGGCAGCTTCCCAAAGGCGAAGATGCAAGCCGCAGCACACCGATATAGCGTGTGCAGCTTTCCAAATGAGAGAAATCGGTATTTTAGCATTCTCCTGCCGTTTCAGACACATTATATTCGAATAAAAGGAGTTTTGGGACACTATCTTTTTCATCTGGTAAAACACTCTACAGTCCTCTGTGCAACTTTTAGAAGAAGATTGGGGATGTTTTCTTTCCTGGCAGAGTTTCTCCTTGCAAGATATGCTGGAAAAGCTTTTTGCTGAGTGTAGAGCGGCCAGACACGCAGAAGACGCAGATACGCAGCTCTCCGAAGCTAAGTGCCGGTCCCGGGCTTCTTTCGGCACAAACCGCTCTCAGGAGCTCCCTGCGCTCGCCACAATGCTCTGTGTGCGAAGAAGCCGCTTCTTCGCCTCCGGGAGAATCGGCGAGCGGCAGCTTCCCAAAGGCGAAGATGCAAGCTGCAGCACACAGGCACAGTGTGGGCAGCCTTCAGACTTAGAGAAAACAGTACTTTACCACTCTCCTGCCTTTTCCATGGTTATTCTATTGTAAAAGAATGAGTTTTGGACAACTACCTTTCATTCTTGCCAAACTCTTTGCAGACCCCCGTGCAAGCTTTAGAACAAGATTTTGGATGTTTTCTTTCCTGGCAGAGTTTCTCCTTGCAAGATATGGTGGAAAAGCTTTTTGCTGAGTGTAGAGCGGCAAGACACGCAGAAGACGCAGATACGCAGCTCTCCGAAGCTAAGTGCCGGTCCCGGGCTTCTTTCGGCACAAACCGCTCTCAGGAGCTCCCTGCGCTCGCCACAATGCTCTGTGTGCGAAGAAGCCGCTTCTTCGCCTCTGGGAGAATTGGCGAGCGGCAGCTTCCCAAAGGCGAAGATGCAAGCTGCAGCACGCAGGCACAGTGTGGGCAGCCTTCAGACTTAGAGAAAACAGTACTTTACCACTCTCCTGCCTTTTCCATGGTTATTCTATTGGAAAAGAACGAGTTTTGGACAACTCCCTTTCATTCTTGCCAAACTCTTTGCAGACCCCCGTGCAAGCTTTAGAACAAGATTTTGGATGTTTTCTTTCCTGGCAGAGTTTCTCCTTGCAAGATATGGTGGAAAAGCTTTTTGCTGAGTGTAGAGCGGCAAGACACGCAGAAGACGCAGATACGCAGCTCTCCGAAGCTAAGTGCCGGTCCCGGGCTTCTTTCGGCACAAACCGCTCTCAGGAGCTCCCTGCGCTCGCCACAATGCTCTGTGTGCGAAGAAGCCGCTTCTTCGCCTCCGGGAGAATCGGCGAGCGGCAGCTTCCCAAAGGCGAAGATGCAAGCTGCAGCACACAGGCACAGTGTGGGCAGCCTTCAGACTTAGAGAAAACAGTACTTTACCACTCTCCTGCCTTTTCCATGGTTATTCTATTGTAAAAGAATGAGTTTTGGACAACTACCTTTCATTCTTGCCAAACTCTTTGCAGACCCCCGTGCAAGCTTTAGAACAAGATTTTGGATGTTTTCTTTCCTGGCAGAGTTTCTCCTTGCAAGATATGGTGGAAAAGCTTTTTGCTGAGTGTAGAGCGGCAAGACACGCAGAAGACGCAGATACGCAGCTCTCCGAAGCTAAGTGCCGGTCCCGGGCTTCTTTCGGCACAAACCGCTCTCAGGAGCTCCCTGCGCTCGCCACAATGCTCTGTGTGCGAAGAAGCCGCTTCTTCGCCTCTGGGAGAATTGGCGAGCGGCAGCTTCCCAAAGGCGAAGATGCAAGCTGCAGCACGCAGGCACAGTGTGGGCAGCCTTCAGACTTAGAGAAAACAGTACTTTACCACTCTCCTGCCTTTTCCATGGTTATTCTATTGGAAAAGAACGAGTTTTGGACAACTCCCTTTCATTCTTGCCAAACTCTTTGCAGACCCCCGTGCAAGCTTTAGAACAAGATTTTGGATGTTTTCTTTCCTGGCAGAGTTTCTCCTTGCAAGATATGGTGGAAAACCTTTTTGCTGAGTGTAGAGCGGCAAGACACGCAGAAGACGCAGATACGCAGCTCTCCGAAGCTAAGTGCCGGTCCCGGGCTTCTTTCGGCACAAACCGCTCTCAGGAGCTCCCTGCGCTCGCCACAATGCTCTGTGTGCGAAGAAGCCGCTTCTTCGCCTCCGGGAGAATCGGCGAGCGGCAGCTTCCCAAAGGCGAAGATGCAAGCTGCAGCACGCAGGCACAGTGTGGGCAGCATTCAGACTTAGAGAAAACAGTACTTTACCACTCTCCTGCCTTTTCAATTGCTATTATATTGGAAAAGAACGAGTTTTGGACAACTACCTTTCATTCTTGCAAAACTCTTTGCAGACCCCCGTGCAAGCTTTAGAACAAGATTTTGGATGTTTTCTTTCCTAGCAGAGTTTCTCTTTGCAAGATATGCTGGAAAAGCTTTTTGCTGAGTGTAGAGCGGCAAGACATGCAGAAGACGCAGATACGCAGCTCTCCGAAGCTAAGTGCCGGTCCCGGGCTTCTTTCGGCAGAAGCCGCTCTTAGGTGCTCACCACGACCGGCCCAATGCTCTGTGCGCAAAGAAGCCGCTTCTTCGCCTCCGGGAGATGGAGAGAACGGCAGCTTCCCAAAGGCGAAGATGCAAGCCGCAGCACACCGATATAGCGTGTGCAGCTTTCCAAATGATAGAAACCAGTATTTTAGCATTCTCCTGCCGTTTCATACACATTATATTCGAATAAAAGGAGTTTTGGGACACTATCTTTTTCATCTGGTAAAACACTCTGCAGTCCTCTGTGCAACTTTTAGAAGAAGTTTGGGGATGTTTTCTTTCCTGGCAGAGTTTCTCTTTGCAAGATATGCTGGAAAAGCTATTGGCTGAGTGTTGAACGGCAAGACACGCAGAAGACGCAGATACGCAGCTCTCCGAAGCTAAGTGCCAGTCCACGGCTTCTTTCGGCACAAACCGCTCTCAGGAGCTCCCTGCGCTCGGCACAATGTTGTGCGCAAAGGAGCCGCTTCTTCGCCTCAGGGAGAATCAGCGAGCGGCAGCTTCCCAAAGGCGAAGATGCAAGCTGCAGCACACAGGCACAGTGTGGGCAACATTCAGACTTAGAGAAAACAGTACTTTACCACTCTCTTGCCTTTTCCATTGCTATTATGTTCGAAAAGAACGAGTTTTGGACAACTACCTTTCATTCTTGCAAAACTCTTTGCTGACCTCCGTGCAAGCTTTAGAACAAGATTTTGGATGTTTTCTTTCCTGGCAGAGTTTCTCTTTGCAAGATATGCTGGAAAAGCTTTTTGCTGAGTGTTGAGCGGCAAGACACGCAGAAGACGCAGATACGCAGCTCTCCGAAGCTAAGTGCCGGTCCACGGCTTCTTTCGGCAGAAGCCGCTCTTAGTTGCTCACCGCGACCGGCCCAATGCTCTGTGTGCGAAGAAGCCGCTTCTTTGCCTCCGGGAGACTCGGCGAGCGGCAGCTTCCCAAAGGCGAAGATGCAATCTGCACCACACAGGCACAGTGTGGGCAGCCTTCAGACTTAGAGAAAACAGTACTTTACCACTCTCCTGACTTTTCCATTGCTATTATATTGGAAAAAAACGAGTTTTGGACAACTACCTTACATTCTTGCAAAACTCTTTGCAGACCTCCGTGCAAGCTTTAGAAAAAGATCTTGGATGTTTTCTTGCCTGGCAGAGTTTCTCTTTGCAAGATATGCTGGAAAAGCTTTTTGCTGAGTGTTGAGCGGCAAGACACGCAGAAAACGCAGATACGCAGCTCTCCGAAGCTAAGTGCCGGTCCCGGACTTCTTTCGGCACAAACCGCTCTCAGGTGCTCACCACGACCGTCCCAATGCTCTGTGCGCGAAGAAGCCGCTTCTTCGCCTCCGGGAGACTCGGCGAGCGGCAGCTTCCCAAAGGCGAAGATGCAAGCCGCACCACACAGGCACAGTGTGGGCAGCATTCAGACTTAGAGAAAACAGTACTTTACCACTCTCCTGCCTTTTCTATTGTTATTATGTTCGAAAAGAACAAGTTTTGGACAACTACCTTTCATTCTTGAAAAACTCTTTGCTGACCTCCGTGCAAGCTTTAGAACAAGATTTTGGATGTTTTCTTTCCTGGCAGAGTTTCTCTTTGCAAGATATGGTGGAAAAGCTTTTTGCTGAGTGTTGAGCGGCAAGACACGCAGAAGACGCAGATACGCAGCTCTCCGAAGCTAAGTGCCGGTCCCGGGCTTCTTTCGGCAGAATCCGCTCTTAGGTGCTCACCACGACCGGCCCAATGCTCTGTGCGCAAAGAAGCCGCTTCTTCGCCTCCGGGAGATGGAGAGAACGGCAGCTTCCCAAAGGCGAAGATGCAAGCCGCAGCACACCGATATAGCGTGTGCAGCTTTCAAAATGAGAGAAACCGGTATTTTAGCATTCTCCTGCCGTTTCAGACACATTATATTCGAATAAAAGGAGTTTTGGGACACTATATTTTTCATCTGGTATAACACTCTGCAGTCCTCTGTGCAACTTTTAGAAGAAGACTGGGGATGTTTTCTTTCCTGGCAGAGTTTCTCTTTGCAAGATATGGTGGAAAAGCTTTTTGCTGAGTGTTGAGCGGCAAGACACGCAGAAGACGCAGATACGCAGCTCTCCGAAGCTAAGTGCCTGTCCCGGGCTTTAATCGGCAGAAGCCGGTCTTAGGTGCTCACCATGACCGGCCCAATGCTCTGTGTGCAAAGAAGCCGCTTCTTTGCCTCCGGGAGAATCGGCGAGCGGCAGCTTCCCGAAGGCGAAGATGCAAGCTGCAGCACACAGGCACAGTGTGGGCAGCATTCAGACTTAGAGAAAACAGTACTTTACCACTCTCCTGCCTTTTCCATTGCTATTATATTGGAAAAGAATGAGTTTTATACAACTACCTTTCATTTTTGCCAAACTCTTTGCAGACCTCCGTGCAAGCTTTAGAACAAGATTTTGGATGTTTTCTTTCCTGGCAGAGTTTCTCTTTGCAAGATATGCTGGAAAAGCTTTTTGCTGAGTGTTGAGCGGCAAGACACGCAGAAAACGCAGATACGCAGCTCTCCGAAGCTAAGTGCCGGTCCACGGCTTCTTTCGGCACAAACCGCTCTCAGGAGCTCCCTGCGCTCAGCACAATGTTGTGCGCAAAGAAGCCGCTTCTTCGCCTCCGGGAGAATCGGCGAGCGGCAGCTTCCCAAAGGCGAAGATGCAAGCTGCAGCACACAGGCACAGTGTGGGCAGCCTTCAGACTTAGAGAAAACAGTACTTTACCACTCTCCTGCCTTTTCCATTGCTATTATGTTCGAAAAGAACGAGTTTTGGACAACTATCTTTCATTCTTGCCAAACTCTTTGCTGACCTCCGTGCAAGCTTTAGAACAAGATTTTGGATGTTTTCTTTCCTGGCAGAGTTTCTCTTTGCAAGATATGGTGGAAAAGCTTTTTGCTGAGTGTTGAGCGGCAAGACACGCAGAAGACGCAGATACGCAGCTCTCCGAAGCTAAGTGCCGGTCCCGGGCTTCTTTCGGCAGAAGCCGCTCTTAGGTGCTCACCGCGACCGGCCCAATGCTCTGTGCGCAAAGAAGCCGCTTCTTCCCCTCCGGGAGAATCGGCGAGCGGCAGCTTCCCAAAGGCGAAGATGCAAGCCGCACCACACAGGCACAGTGTGGGCAACATTCAGACTTAGAGAAAGCAGTACTTTACCACTCTCTTGCCTTTTCCATTGCTATTATGTTCGAAAAGAACGAGTTTTGGACAACTACCTTTCATTCTTGCAAAACTCTTTGCTGACCTCCGTGCAAGCTTTAGAACAAGATTTTGGATGTTTTCTTTCCTGGCAGAGTTTCTCCTTGCAAGATATGGTGGAAAAGCTTTTTGCTGAGTGTTGAGCGGCAAGACACGCAGAAGACGCAGATACGCAGCTCTCCGAAGCTAAGTGCCGGTCCACGGCTTCTTTCGGCAGAAGCCGCTCTTAGGTGCTCGCCATGACCGGCCCAATGCTCTGTGTGCGAAGAAGCCGCTTCTTCGCCTCCGGGAGACTCGGCGAGCGGCAGCTTCCCAAAGGCGAAGATGCAAGCCGCACCACACAGGCACAGTGTGGGCAGCATTCAGACTTAGAGAAAACAGTACTTTACCACTCTCCTGCCTTTTCCATGGTTATTCTATTGGAAAAGAACGAGTTTTGGACAACTACCTTTCATTCTTGCAAAACTCTTTGCTGACCTCCGTGCAAGCTTTAGAACAAGATTTTGGATGTTTTCTTTCCTAGCAGAGTTTCTCTTTGCAAGATATGGTGGAAAAGCTTTTTGCTGAGTGTAGAGCGGCAAGACACGCAGAAGACGCAGATACGCAGCTCTCCGAAGCTAAGTGCCGGTCCCGGGCTTCTTTCGGCAGAAGCCGCTCTTAGGTGCTCACCACGACCGGCCCAATGCTCTGTGCGCAAAGAAGCCGCTTCTTCGCCTCCGGGAGATGGAGAGAACGGCAGCTTCCCAAAGGCGAAGATGCAAGCTGCAGCACACCGATATAGCGTGTGCAGCTTTCCAAATGAGAGAGACCAGTATTTTAGCATTCTCCTGCCGTTTCAGACACATTATATTCGAATAAAAGGAGTTTTGGGACACTATCTTTTTCATCTGGTAAAACACTCTGCAGTCCTCTGTGCAACTTTTAGAAGAAGTTTGGGGATGTTTTCTTTACTGGCAGAGTTTCTCTTTGCAAGATATGCTGGAAAAGCTTTTGGCTGAGTGTTGAACGGCAAGACACGCAGAAGACGCAGATACGCAGCTCTCCGAAGCTAAGTGCCAGTCCACGGCTTCTTTCGGCACAAACCGCTCTCAGGAGCTCCCTGCGCTCGCCACAATGTTGTGCGCAAAGAAGCCGCTTCTTCGCCTCAGGGAGAATCAGCGAGCGGCAGCTTCCCAAAGGCGAAGATGCAAGCTGCAGCACACAGGCACAGTGTGGGCAACATTCAGACTTAGAGAAAACAGTACTTTACCACTCTCTTGCCTTTTCCATTGCTATTATGTTCGAAAAGAACGAGTTTTGGACAACTACCTTTCATTCTTGCAAAACTCTTTGCTGACCTCCGTGCAAGCTTTAGAACAAGATTTTGGATGTTTTCTTTCCTGGCAGAGTTTCTCTTTGCAAGATATGCTGGAAAAGCTTTTTGCTGAGTGTTGAGCGGCAAGACACGCAGAAGACGCAGATACGCAGCTCTCCGAAGCTAAGTGCCGGTCCCGGGCTTCTTTCGGCACAAACCGCTCTCAGGAGCTCCCTGCGCTCGCCACAATGCTCTGTGTGCGAAGAAGCCGCTTCTTCGCCTCCGGGAGAATCGGCGAGCGGCAGCTTCCCAAAGGCGAAGATGCAAGCTGCAGCACGCAGGCACAGTGTGGGCAGCATTCAGACTTAGAGAAAACAGTACTTTACCACTCTCCTGCCTTTTCCATGGTTATTCTATTGGAAAAGAACGAGTTTTGGACAACTACCTTTCATTCTTGCCAAACTCTTTGCAGACCCCCGTGCAAGCTTTAGAACAAGATTTTGGATGTTTTCTTTCCTGGCAGAGTTTCTCCTTGCAAGATATGGTGGAAAAGCTTTTTGCTGAGTGTAGAGCGGCAAGACACGCAGAAGACGCAGATACGCAGCTCTCCGAAGCTAAGTGCCGGTCCCGGGCTTCTTTCGGCACAAACCGCTCTCAGGAGCTCCCTGCGCTCGCCACAATGCTCTGTGTGCGAAGAAGCCGCTTCTTCGCCTCCGGGAGAATCGGCGAGCGGCAGCTTCCCAAAGGCGAAGATGCAAGCTGCAGCACGCAGGCACAGTGTGGGCAGCATTCAGACTTAGAGAAAACAGTACTTTACCACTCTCCTGCCTTTTCCATGGTTATTCTATTGGAAAAGAACGAGTTTTGGACAACTACCTTTCATTCTTGCCAAACTCTTTGCAGACCCCTGTGCAAGCTTTAGAACAAGATTTTGGATGTTTTCTTTCCTGGCAGAGTTTCTCCTTGCAAGATATGGTGGAAAAGCTTTTTGCTGAGTGTAGAGCGGCAAGACACGCAGAAGACGCAGATACGCAGCTCTCCGAAGCTAAGTGCCGGTCCTGGGCTTCTTTCGGCACAAACCGCTCTCAGGAGGTCCCTGCGCTCGCCACAATGCTCTGTGTGCGAAGAAGCCGCTTCTTCGCCTCCGGGAGAATCGGCGAGCGGCAGCTTCCCAAAGGCGAAGATGCAAGCTGCAGCACACAGGCACAGTGTGGGCAGCATTCAGACTTAGAGAAAACAGTACTTTACCACTCTCCTGCCTTTTCCATGGTTATTCTATTGGAAAAGAACGAGTTTTGGACAACTACCTTTCATTCTTGCCAAACTCTTTGCAGACCCCCGTGCAAGCTTTAGAACAAGATTTTGGATGTTTTCTTTCCTGGCAGAGTTTCTCCTTGCAAGATATGCTGGAAAAGCTTTTTGCTGAGTGTAGAGCGGCAAGACACGCAGAAGACGCAGATACGCAGCTCTCCGAAGCTAAGTGCCGGTCCCGGGCTTTAATCGGCAGAAGCCGCTCTTTGGTGCTCACCATGACCGGCCCAATGCTCTGTGCGCGAAGAAGCCGCTTCTTCGCCTCCGGGAGACTCGGCGAGCGGCAGCTTCCCAAAGGCGAAGATGCAAGCCGCACCACACAGGCACAGTGTGGGCAGCATTCAGACTTAGAGAAAACAGTACTTTACCACTCTCCTGCCTTTTCAATTGCTATTATATTGGAAAAGAACGAGTTTTGGACAACTACCTTTCATTCTTGCAAAACTCTTTGCTGACCTCCGTGCAAGCTTTAGAACAAGATTTTGGATGTTTTCTTTCCTGGCAGAGTTTCTCTTTGCAAGATATGCAGGAAAAGCTTTTTGCTGAGTGTAGAGCAGCAAGACGCGCAGAAGACGCAGATACGCAGCTCTCCGAAGCTACGTGCCGGTCCCGGGCTTCTTTCGGCAGAAGCCGCTCTTAGGTGCTCACCACGACCGGCCCAATGCTCTGTGCGCAAAGAAGCCGCTTCTTCGCCTCCGGGAGATGGAGAGAACGGCAGCTTCCCAAAGGCGAAGATGCAAGCCGCAGCGCACCGATATAGCGTGTGCAGCTTTCCAAATGAGAGAGACCAGTATTTTAGCATTCTCCTGCCGTTTCATACACATTATATTCGAATAAAAGGAGTTTTGGGACACTATCTTTTTCATCTGGTAAAACACTCTGCAGTCCTCTGCGCAACTTTTAGAAGAAGTTTGGGGATGTTTTCTTTCCTGGCAGAGTTTCTCTTTGCAAGATATGCTGGAAAAGCTTTTGGCTGAGTGTTGAACGGCAAGACACGCAGAAGACGCAGATACGCAGCTCTCCGAATCTAAGTGCCAGTCCACGGCTTCTTTCGGCACAAACCTCTCTCAGGAGCTCCCTGCGCTCGCCACAATGTTGTGCGCAAAGAAGCCGCTTCTTCGCCTCCGGGAGAATCGTCGAGCGGCAGCTTCCCAAAGGCGAAGATGCAAGCTGCAGCACACAGGCACAGTGTGGGCAACATTCAGACTTAGAGAAAACAGTACTTTACCACTCTCCTGCCTTTTCCATTGCTATTATATTGGAAAAGAACGAGTTTTGGACAACTACCTTTCATTCTTGCCAAACTCTTTGCAGACCTCCGTGCAAGCTTTAGAACAAGATTTTGGATGTTTTCTTTCCTGGCAGAGTTTCTCCTTGCAAGATATGCTGGAAAAGATTTTTGCTGAGTGTTGAGCGGCAAGACACGCAGAAGACGCAGATACGCAGCTCTCCGAAGCTAAGTGCCGGTCCACGGCTTCTTTCGGCAGAAGCCGCTCTTAGTTGCTCACCGCGACCGGCTCAATGCTCTGTGTGCGAAGAAGCCGCTTCTTTACCTCCGGGAGATGGAGAGAACGGCAGCTTCCCAAAGGCGAAGATGCAAGCCGCAGCACACCGATATAGCGTGTGCAGCTTTCCAAATGAGAGAAATCGGTATTTTAGCATTCTCCTGCCGTTTCAGACACATTATATTCGAATAAAAGGAGTTTTGGGACACTATCTTTTTCATCTGGTAAAACACTCTACAGTCCTCTGTGCAACTTTTAGAAGAAGATTGGGGATGTTTTCTTTCCTGGCAGAGTTTCTCCTTGCAAGATATGCTGGAAAAGCTTTTTGCTGAGTGTAGAGCGGCCAGACACGCAGAAGACGCAGATACGCAGCTCTCCGAAGCTAAGTGCCGGTCCCGGGCTTCTTTCGGCACAAACCGCTCTCAGGAGCTCCCTGCGCTCGCCACAATGCTCTGTGTGCGAAGAAGCCGCTTCTTCGCCTCCGGGAGAATCGGCGAGCGGCAGCTTCCCAAAGGCGAAGATGCAAGCTGCAGCACACAGGCACAGTGTGGGCAGCCTTCAGACTTAGAGAAAACAGTACTTTACCACTCTCCTGCCTTTTCCATGGTTATTCTATTGTAAAAGAATGAGTTTTGGACAACTACCTTTCATTCTTGCCAAACTCTTTGCAGACCCCCGTGCAAGCTTTAGAACAAGATTTTGGATGTTTTCTTTCCTGGCAGAGTTTCTCCTTGCAAGATATGGTGGAAAAGCTTTTTGCTGAGTGTAGAGCGGCAAGACACGCAGAAGACGCAGATACGCAGCTCTCCGAAGCTAAGTGCCGGTCCCGGGCTTCTTTCGGCACAAACCGCTCTCAGGAGCTCCCTGCGCTCGCCACAATGCTCTGTGTGCGAAGAAGCCGCTTCTTCGCCTCTGGGAGAATTGGCGAGCGGCAGCTTCCCAAAGGCGAAGATGCAAGCTGCAGCACGCAGGCACAGTGTGGGCAGCCTTCAGACTTAGAGAAAACAGTACTTTACCACTCTCCTGCCTTTTCCATGGTTATTCTATTGGAAAAGAACGAGTTTTGGACAACTCCCTTTCATTCTTGCCAAACTCTTTGCAGACCCCCGTGCAAGCTTTAGAACAAGATTTTGGATGTTTTCTTTCCTGGCAGAGTTTCTCCTTGCAAGATATGGTGGAAAAGCTTTTTGCTGAGTGTAGAGCGGCAAGACACGCAGAAGACGCAGATACGCAGCTCTCCGAAGCTAAGTGCCGGTCCCGGGCTTCTTTCGGCACAAACCGCTCTCAGGAGCTCCCTGCGCTCGCCACAATGCTCTGTGTGCGAAGAAGCCGCTTCTTCGCCTCCGGGAGAATCGGCGAGCGGCAGCTTCCCAAAGGCGAAGATGCAAGCTGCAGCACGCAGGCACAGTGTGGGCAGCATTCAGACTTAGAGAAAACAGTACTTTACCACTCTCCTGCCTTTTCTATTGTTATTATGTTCGAAAAGAACAAGTTTTGGACAACTACCTTTCATTCTTGAAAAACTCTTTGCTGACCTCCGTGCAAGCTTTAGAACAAGATTTTGGATGTTTTCTTTCCTGGCAGAGTTTCTCTTTGCAAGATATGGTGGAAAAGCTTTTTGCTGAGTGTTGAGCGGCAAGACACGCAGAAGACGCAGATACGCAGCTCTCCGAAGCTAAGTGCCGGTCCCGGGCTTCTTTCGGCACAAACCGCTCTCAGGTGCTCACCACGACCGTCCCAATGCTCTGTGCGCGAAGAAGCCGCTTCTTCGCCTCCGGGAGACTCGGCGAGCGGCAGCTTCCCAAAGGCGAAGATGCAAGCCGCACCACACAGGCACAGTGTGGGCAGCATTCAGACTTAGAGAAAACAGTACTTTACCACTCTCCTGCCTTTTCTATTGTTATTATGTTCGAAAAGAACAAGTTTTGGACAACTACCTTTCATTCTTGAAAAACTCTTTGCTGACCTCCGTGCAAGCTTTAGAACAAGATTTTGGATGTTTTCTTTCCTGGCAGAGTTTCTCTTTGCAAGATATGGTGGAAAAGCTTTTTGCTGAGTGTTGAGCGGCAAGACACGCAGAAGACGCAGATACGCAGCTCTCCGAAGCTAAGTGCCGGTCCCGGGCTTCTTTCGGCAGAATCCGCTCTTAGGTGCTCACCACGACCGGCCCAATGCTCTGTGCGCAAAGAAGCCGCTTCTTCGCCTCCGGGAGATGGAGAGAACGGCAGCTTCCCAAAGGCGAAGATGCAAGCCGCAGCACACCGATATAGCGTGTGCAGCTTTCAAAATGAGAGAAACCGGTATTTTAGCATTCTCCTGCCGTTTCAGACACATTATATTCGAATAAAAGGAGTTTTGGGACACTATATTTTTCATCTGGTATAACACTCTGCAGTCCTCTGTGCAACTTTTAGAAGAAGACTGGGGATGTTTTCTTTCCTGGCAGAGTTTCTCTTTGCAAGATATGGTGGAAAAGCTTTTTGCTGAGTGTTGAGCGGCAAGACACGCAGAAGACGCAGATACGCAGCTCTCCGAAGCTAAGTGCCTGTCCCGGGCTTTAATCGGCAGAAGCCGGTCTTAGGTGCTCACCATGACCGGCCCAATGCTCTGTGTGCAAAGAAGCCGCTTCTTTGCCTCCGGGAGAATCGGCGAGCGGCAGCTTCCCGAAGGCGAAGATGCAAGCTGCAGCACACAGGCACAGTGTGGGCAGCATTCAGACTTAGAGAAAACAGTACTTTACCACTCTCCTGCCTTTTCCATTGCTATTATATTGGAAAAGAATGAGTTTTATACAACTACCTTTCATTTTTGCCAAACTCTTTGCAGACCTCCGTGCAAGCTTTAGAACAAGATTTTGGATGTTTTCTTTCCTGGCAGAGTTTCTCTTTGCAAGATATGCTGGAAAAGCTTTTTGCTGAGTGTTGAGCGGCAAGACACGCAGAAAACGCAGATACGCAGCTCTCCGAAGCTAAGTGCCGGTCCACGGCTTCTTTCGGCACAAACCGCTCTCAGGAGCTCCCTGCGCTCAGCACAATGTTGTGCGCAAAGAAGCCGCTTCTTCGCCTCCGGGAGAATCGGCGAGCGGCAGCTTCCCAAAGGCGAAGATGCAAGCTGCAGCACACAGGCACAGTGTGGGCAGCCTTCAGACTTAGAGAAAACAGTACTTTACCACTCTCCTGCCTTTTCCATTGCTATTATGTTCGAAAAGAACGAGTTTTGGACAACTATCTTTCATTCTTGCCAAACTCTTTGCTGACCTCCGTGCAAGCTTTAGAACAAGATTTTGGATGTTTTCTTTCCTGGCAGAGTTTCTCTTTGCAAGATATGGTGGAAAAGCTTTTTGCTGAGTGTTGAGCGGCAAGACACGCAGAAGACGCAGATACGCAGCTCTCCGAAGCTAAGTGCCGGTCCCGGGCTTCTTTCGGCAGAAGCCGCTCTTAGGTGCTCACCGCGACCGGCCCAATGCTCTGTGCGCAAAGAAGCCGCTTCTTCCCCTCCGGGAGAATCGGCGAGCGGCAGCTTCCCAAAGGCGAAGATGCAAGCCGCACCACACAGGCACAGTGTGGGCAACATTCAGACTTAGAGAAAGCAGTACTTTACCACTCTCTTGCCTTTTCCATTGCTATTATGTTCGAAAAGAACGAGTTTTGGACAACTACCTTTCATTCTTGCAAAACTCTTTGCTGACCTCCGTGCAAGCTTTAGAACAAGATTTTGGATGTTTTCTTTCCTGGCAGAGTTTCTCCTTGCAAGATATGGTGGAAAAGCTTTTTGCTGAGTGTTGAGCGGCAAGACACGCAGAAGACGCAGATACGCAGCTCTCCGAAGCTAAGTGCCGGTCCCGGGCTTCTTTCGGCAGAAGCCGCTCTTAGGTGCTCGCCATGACCGGCCCAATGCTCTGTGTGCGAAGAAGCCGCTTCTTCGCCTCCGGGAGACTCGGCGAGCGGCAGCTTCCCAAAGGCGAAGATGCAAGCCGCACCACACAGGCACAGTGTGGGCAGCATTCAGACTTAGAGAAAACAGTACTTTACCACTCTCCTGCCTTTTCCATGGTTATTCTATTGGAAAAGAACGAGTTTTGGACAACTACCTTTCATTCTTGCAAAACTCTTTGCTGACCTCCGTGCAAGCTTTAGAACAAGATTTTGGATGTTTTCTTTCCTAGCAGAGTTTCTCTTTGCAAGATATGCTGGAAAAGCTTTTTGCTGAGTGTAGAGCGGCAAGACACGCAGAAGACGCAGATACGCAGCTCTCCGAAGCTAAGTGCCGGTCCCGGGCTTCTTTCGGCAGAAGCCGCTCTTAGGTGCTCACCACGACCGGCCCAATGCTCTGTGCGCAAAGAAGCCGCTTCTTCGCCTCCGGGAGATGGAGAGAACGGCAGCTTCCCAAAGGCGAAGATGCAAGCTGCAGCACACCGATATAGCGTGTGCAGCTTTCCAAATGAGAGAGACCAGTATTTTAGCATTCTCCTGCCGTTTCAGACACATTATATTCGAATAAAAGGAGTTTTGGGACACTATCTTTTTCATCTGGTAAAACACTCTGCAGTCCTCTGTGCAACTTTTAGAAGAAGTTTGGGGATGTTTTCTTTACTGGCAGAGTTTCTCTTTGCAAGATATGCTGGAAAAGCTTTTGGCTGAGTGTTGAACGGCAAGACACGCAGAAGACGCAGATACGCAGCTCTCCGAAGCTAAGTGCCAGTCCACGGCTTCTTTCGGCACAAACCGCTCTCAGGAGCTCCCTGCGCTCGCCACAATGTTGTGCGCAAAGAAGCCGCTTCTTCGCCTCAGGGAGAATCAGCGAGCGGCAGCTTCCCAAAGGCGAAGATGCAAGCTGCAGCACACAGGCACAGTGTGGGCAACATTCAGACTTAGAGAAAACAGTACTTTACCACTCTCTTGCCTTTTCCATTGCTATTATGTTCGAAAAGAACGAGTTTTGGACAACTACCTTTCATTCTTGCAAAACTCTTTGCTGACCTCCGTGCAAGCTTTAGAACAAGATTTTGGATGTTTTCTTTCCTGGCAGAGTTTCTCTTTGCAAGATATGCTGGAAAAGCTTTTTGCTGAGTGTTGAGCGGCAAGACACGCAGAAGACGCAGATACGCAGCTCTCCGAAGCTAAGTGCCGGTCCCGGGCTTCTTTCGGCACAAACCGCTCTCAGGAGCTCCCTGCGCTCGCCACAATGCTCTGTGTGCGAAGAAGCCGCTTCTTCGCCTCCGGGAGAATCGGCGAGCGGCAGCTTCCCAAAGGCGAAGATGCAAGCTGCAGCACGCAGGCACAGTGTGGGCAGCATTCAGACTTAGAGAAAACAGTACTTTACCACTCTCCTGCCTTTTCCATGGTTATTCTATTGGAAAAGAACGAGTTTTGGACAACTACCTTTCATTCTTGCCAAACTCTTTGCAGACCCCCGTGCAAGCTTTAGAACAAGATTTTGGATGTTTTCTTTCCTGGCAGAGTTTCTCCTTGCAAGATATGGTGGAAAAGCTTTTTGCTGAGTGTAGAGCGGCAAGACACGCAGAAGACGCAGATACGCAGCTCTCCGAAGCTAAGTGCCGGTCCCGGGCTTCTTTCGGCACAAACCGCTCTCAGGAGCTCCCTGCGCTCGCCACAATGCTCTGTGTGCGAAGAAGCCGCTTCTTCGCCTCCGGGAGAATCGGCGAGCGGCAGCTTCCCAAAGGCGAAGATGCAAGCTGCAGCACGCAGGCACAGTGTGGGCAGCATTCAGACTTAGAGAAAACAGTACTTTACCACTCTCCTGCCTTTTCCATGGTTATTCTATTGGAAAAGAACGAGTTTTGGACAACTACCTTTCATTCTTGCCAAACTCTTTGCAGACCCCTGTGCAAGCTTTAGAACAAGATTTTGGATGTTTTCTTTCCTGGCAGAGTTTCTCCTTGCAAGATATGGTGGAAAAGCTTTTTGCTGAGTGTAGAGCGGCAAGACACGCAGAAGACGCAGATACGCAGCTCTCCGAAGCTAAGTGCCGGTCCTGGGCTTCTTTCGGCACAAACCGCTCTCAGGAGGTCCCTGCGCTCGCCACAATGCTCTGTGTGCGAAGAAGCCGCTTCTTCGCCTCCGGGAGAATCGGCGAGCGGCAGCTTCCCAAAGGCGAAGATGCAAGCTGCAGCACACAGGCACAGTGTGGGCAGCATTCAGACTTAGAGAAAACAGTACTTTACCACTCTCCTGCCTTTTCCATGGTTATTCTATTGGAAAAGAACGAGTTTTGGACAACTACCTTTCATTCTTGCCAAACTCTTTGCAGACCCCCGTGCAAGCTTTAGAACAAGATTTTGGATGTTTTCTTTCCTGGCAGAGTTTCTCCTTGCAAGATATGCTGGAAAAGCTTTTTGCTGAGTGTAGAGCGGCAAGACACGCAGAAGACGCAGATACGCAGCTCTCCGAAGCTAAGTGCCGGTCCCGGGCTTTAATCGGCAGAAGCCGCTCTTTGGTGCTCACCATGACCGGCCCAATGCTCTGTGCGCGAAGAAGCCGCTTCTTCGCCTCCGGGAGACTCGGCGAGCGGCAGCTTCCCAAAGGCGAAGATGCAAGCCGCACCACACAGGCACAGTGTGGGCAGCATTCAGACTTAGAGAAAACAGTACTTTACCACTCTCCTGCCTTTTCAATTGCTATTATATTGGAAAAGAACGAGTTTTGGACAACTACCTTTCATTCTTGCAAAACTCTTTGCTGACCTCCGTGCAAGCTTTAGAACAAGATTTTGGATGTTTTCTTTCCTGGCAGAGTTTCTCTTTGCAAGATATGCAGGAAAAGCTTTTTGCTGAGTGTAGAGCAGCAAGACGCGCAGAAGACGCAGATACGCAGCTCTCCGAAGCTACGTGCCGGTCCCGGGCTTCTTTCGGCAGAAGCCGCTCTTAGGTGCTCACCACGACCGGCCCAATGCTCTGTGCGCAAAGAAGCCGCTTCTTCGCCTCCGGGAGATGGAGAGAACGGCAGCTTCCCAAAGGCGAAGATGCAAGCCGCAGCGCACCGATATAGCGTGTGCAGCTTTCCAAATGAGAGAGACCAGTATTTTAGCATTCTCCTGCCGTTTCATACACATTATATTCGAATAAAAGGAGTTTTGGGACACTATCATTTTCATCTGGTAAAACACTCTGCAGTCCTCTGCGCAACTTTTAGAAGAAGTTTGGGGATGTTTTCTTTCCTGGCAGAGTTTCTCTTTGCAAGATATGCTGGAAAAGCTTTTGGCTGAGTGTTGAACGGCAAGACACGCAGAAGACGCAGATACGCAGCTCTCCGAATCTAAGTGCCAGTCCACGGCTTCTTTCGGCACAAACCTCTCTCAGGAGCTCCCTGCGCTCGCCACAATGTTGTGCGCAAAGAAGCCGCTTCTTCGCCTCCGGGAGAATCGTCGAGCGGCAGCTTCCCAAAGGCGAAGATGCAAGCTGCAGCACACAGGCACAGTGTGGGCAACATTCAGACTTAGAGAAAACAGTACTTTACCACTCTCCTGCCTTTTCCATTGCTATTATATTGGAAAAGAACGAGTTTTGGACAACTACCTTTCATTCTTGCCAAACTCTTTGCAGACCTCCGTGCAAGCTTTAGAACAAGATTTTGGATGTTTTCTTTCCTGGCAGAGTTTCTCCTTGCAAGATATGCTGGAAAAGATTTTTGCTGAGTGTTGAGCGGCAAGACACGCAGAAGACGCAGATACGCAGCTCTCCGAAGCTAAGTGCCGGTCCACGGCTTCTTTCGGCAGAAGCCGCTCTTAGTTGCTCACCGCGACCGGCTCAATGCTCTGTGTGCGAAGAAGCCGCTTCTTTACCTCCGGGAGATGGAGAGAACGGCAGCTTCCCAAAGGCGAAGATGCAAGCCGCAGCACACCGATATAGCGTGTGCAGCTTTCCAAATGAGAGAAATCGGTATTTTAGCATTCTCCTGCCGTTTCAGACACATTATATTCGAATAAAAGGAGTTTTGGGACACTATCTTTTTCATCTGGTAAAACACTCTACAGTCCTCTGTGCAACTTTTAGAAGAAGATTGGGGATGTTTTCTTTCCTGGCAGAGTTTCTCCTTGCAAGATATGCTGGAAAAGCTTTTTGCTGAGTGTAGAGCGGCCAGACACGCAGAAGACGCAGATACGCAGCTCTCCGAAGCTAAGTGCCGGTCCCGGGCTTCTTTCGGCACAAACCGCTCTCAGGAGCTCCCTGCGCTCGCCACAATGCTCTGTGTGCGAAGAAGCCGCTTCTTCGCCTCCGGGAGAATCGGCGAGCGGCAGCTTCCCAAAGGCGAAGATGCAAGCTGCAGCACACAGGCACAGTGTGGGCAGCCTTCAGACTTAGAGAAAACAGTACTTTACCACTCTCCTGCCTTTTCCATGGTTATTCTATTGTAAAAGAATGAGTTTTGGACAACTACCTTTCATTCTTGCCAAACTCTTTGCAGACCCCCGTGCAAGCTTTAGAACAAGATTTTGGATGTTTTCTTTCCTGGCAGAGTTTCTCCTTGCAAGATATGGTGGAAAAGCTTTTTGCTGAGTGTAGAGCGGCAAGACACGCAGAAGACGCAGATACGCAGCTCTCCGAAGCTAAGTGCCGGTCCCGGGCTTCTTTCGGCACAAACCGCTCTCAGGAGCTCCCTGCGCTCGCCACAATGCTCTGTGTGCGAAGAAGCCGCTTCTTCGCCTCTGGGAGAATTGGCGAGCGGCAGCTTCCCAAAGGCGAAGATGCAAGCTGCAGCACGCAGGCACAGTGTGGGCAGCCTTCAGACTTAGAGAAAACAGTACTTTACCACTCTCCTGCCTTTTCCATGGTTATTCTATTGGAAAAGAACGAGTTTTGGACAACTCCCTTTCATTCTTGCCAAACTCTTTGCAGACCCCCGTGCAAGCTTTAGAACAAGATTTTGGATGTTTTCTTTCCTGGCAGAGTTTCTCCTTGCAAGATATGGTGGAAAAGCTTTTTGCTGAGTGTAGAGCGGCAAGACACGCAGAAGACGCAGATACGCAGCTCTCCGAAGCTAAGTGCCGGTCCCGGGCTTCTTTCGGCACAAACCGCTCTCAGGAGCTCCCTGCGCTCGCCACAATGCTCTGTGTGCGAAGAAGCCGCTTCTTCGCCTCCGGGAGAATCGGCGAGCGGCAGCTTCCCAAAGGCGAAGATGCAAGCTGCAGCACGCAGGCACAGTGTGGGCAGCATTCAGACTTAGAGAAAACAGTACTTTACCACTCTCCTGACTTTTCCATGGTTATTCTATTGGAAAAGAACGAGTTTTGGACAACTACCTTTCATTCTTGCCAAACTCTTTGCAGACCCCCGTGCAAGCTTTAGAACAAGATTTTGGATGTTTTCTTTCCTGGCAGAGTTTCTCCTTGCAAGATATGGTGGAAAAGCTTTTTGCTGAGTGTAGAGCGGCAAGACACGCAGAAGACGCAGATACGCAGCTCTCCGAAGCTAAGTGCCGGTCCCGGGCTTCTTTCGGCACAAACCGCTCTCAGGAGCTCCCTGCGCTCGCCACAATGCTCTGTGTGCGAAGAAGCCGCTTCTTTGCCTCCGGGAGAATCGACGAGCGGCAGCTTCCCAAAGGCGAAGATGCCAGCTGCACCACACAGGCACAGTGTGGGCAGCATTCAGACTTAAAGAAAACAGTACTTTACCACTCTCCTGCCTTTTCCATGGTTATTCTATTGGAAAAGAACGAGTTTTGGACAACTACCTTTCATTCTTGCCAAACTCTTTGCAGACCCCCGTGCAAGCTTTAGAACAAGATTTTGGATGTTTTCTTTCCTGGCAGAGTTTCTCCTTGCAAGATATGGTGGAAAAGCTTTTTGCTGAGTGTAGAGCGGCAAGACACGCAGAAGACGCAGATACGCAGCTCTCCGAAGCTAAGTGCCGGTCCCGGGCTTCTTTCGGCACAAACCGCTCTCAGGAGCTCCCTGCGCTCGCCACAATGCTCTGTGTGCGAAGAAGCCGCTTCTTCGCCTCCGGGAGAATCGGCGAGCGGCAGCTTCCCAAAGGCGAAGATGCAAGCTGCAGCACGCAGGCACAGTGTGGGCAGCATTCAGACTTAGAGAAAACAGTACTTTACCACTCTCCTGCCTTTTCCATGGTTATTCTATTGGAAAAGAACGAGTTTTGGACAACTACCTTTCATTCTTGCCAAACTCTTTGCAGACCCCCGTGCAAGCTTTAGAAAAAGATTTTGGATGTTTTCTTTCCTGGCAGAGTTTCTCCTTGCAAGATATGGTGGAAAAGCTTTTTGCTGAGTGTAGAGCGGCAAGACACGCAGAAGACGCAGATACGCAGCTCTCCGAAGCTAAGTGCCGGTCCCGGGCTTCTTTCGGCGCAAACCGCTCTCAGGAGCTCCCTGCGCTCGCCACAATGCTCTGTGTGCGAAGAAGCCGCTTCTTCGCCTCCGGGAGAATCGGCGAGCGGCAGCTTCCCAAAGGCGAAGATGCAAGCTGCAGCACGCAGGCACAGTGTGGGCAGCATTCAGACTTAGAGAAAACAGTACTTTACCACTCTCCTGCCTTTTCCATGGTTATTCTATTGGAAAAGAACGAGTTTTGGACAACTACCTTTCATTCTTGCCAAACTCTTTGCAGACCCCCGTGCAAGCTTTAGAACAAGATTTTGGATGTTTTCTTTCCTGGCAGAGTTTCTCCTTGCAAGATATGGTGGAAAAGCTTTTTGCTGAGTGTAGAGCGGCAAGACACGCAGAAGACGCAGATACGCAGCTCTCCGAAGCTAAGTGCCGGTCCCGGGCTTCTTTCGGCACAAACCGCTCTCAGGAGCTCCCTGCGCTCGCCACAATGCTCTGTGTGCGAAGAAGCCGCTTCTTCGCCTCCGGGAGAATCGGCGAGCGGCAGCTTCCCAAAGGCGAAGATGCAAGCTGCAGCACACAGGCACAGTGTGGGCAGCCTTCAGACTTAGAGAAAACAGTACTTTACCACTCTCCTGCCTTTTCCATGGTTATTCTATTGGAAAAGAACGAGTTTTGGACAACTACCTTTCATTCTTGCCAAACTCTTTGCAGACCCCCGTGCAAGCTTTAGAACAAGATTTTGGATGTTTTCTTTCCTGGCAGAGTTTCTCCTTGCAAGATATGGTGGAAAAGCTTTTTGCTGAGTGTAGAGCGGCAAGACACGCAGAAGACGCAGATACGCAGCTCTCCGAAGCTAAGTGCCGGTCCCGGGCTTCTTTCGGCACAAACCGCTCTCAGGAGCTCCCTGCGCTCGCCACAATGCTCTGTGTGCGAAGAAGCCGCATCTTCGCCTCCGGGAGAATCGGCGAGCGGCAGCTTCCCAAAGGCGAAGATGCAAGCTGCAGCACGCAGGCACAGTGTGGGCAGCATTCAGACTTAGAGAAAACAGTACTTTACCACTCTCCTGCCTTTTCCATGGTTATTCTATTGGAAAAGAACGAGTTTTGGACAACTACCTTTCATTCTTGCCAAACTCTTTGCAGACCCCCGTGCAAGCTTTAGAACAAGATTTTGGATGTTTTCTTTCCTGGCAGAGTTTCTCCTTGCAAGATATGCTGGAAAAGCTTTTTGCTGAGTGTAGAGCGGCAAGACACGCAGAAGACGCAGATACGCAGCTCTCCGAAGCTAAGTGCTGGTCCCGGGCTTCTTTCGGCACAAACCGCTCTCAGGAGCTCCCTGCCCTCGCCACAATGCTCTGTGTGCGAAGAAGCCGCTTCTTCGCCTCCGGGAGAATTGACGAGCGGCAGCTTCCCAAAGGCGAAGATGCCAGCTGCACCACACAGGCACAGTGTGGGCAGCATTCAGACTTAAAGAAAACAGTACTTTACCACTCTCCTGCCTTTTCCATGGTTATTCTATTGGAAAAGAACGAGTTTTGGACAACTACCTTTCATTCTTGCCAAACTCTTTGCAGACCCCCGTGCAAGCTTTAGAACAAGATTTTGGATGTTTTCTTTCCTGGCAGAGTTTCTCCTTGCAAGATATGGTGGAAAAGCTTTTTGCTGAGTGTAGAGCGGCAAGACACGCAGAAGACGCAGATACGCAGCTCTCCGAAGCTAAGTGCCGGTCCCGGGCTTCTTTCGGCACAAACCGCTCTCAGGAGCTCCCTGCGGTCGCCACAATGCTCTGTGTGCGAAGAAGCCGCTTCTTCGCCTCCGGGAGAATCGGCGAGCGGCAGCTTCCCAAAGGCGAAGATGCAAGCTGCAGCACACAGGCACAGTGTGGGCAGCATTCAGACTTAGAGAAAACAGTACTTTACCACTCTCCTGCCTTTTCCATGGTTATTCTATTGGAAAAGAACGAGTTTTGGACAACTACCTTTCATTCTTGCCAAACTCTTTGCAGACCCCCGTGCAAGCTTTAGAACAAGATTTTGGATGTTTTCTTTCCTGGCAGAGTTTCTCCTTGCAAGATATGGTGGAAAAGCTTTTTGCTGAGTGTAGAGCGGCAAGACACGCAGAAGACGCAGATACGCAGCTCTCCGAAGCTAAGTGCCGGTCCCGGGCTTCTTTCGGCACAAACCGCTCTCAGGAGCTCCCTGCGCTCGCCACAATGCTCTGTGTGCGAAGAAGCCGCATCTTCGCCTCCGGGAGAATCGGCGAGCGGCAGCTTCCCAAAGGCGAAGATGCAAGCTGCAGCACACAGGCACAGTGTGGGCAGCCTTCAGACTTAGAGAAAACAGTACTTTACCACTCTCCTGCCTTTTCCATGGTTATTCTATTGGAAAAGAACGAGTTTTGGACAACTACCTTTCATTCTTGCCAAACTCTTTGCAGACCCCCGTGCAAGCTTTAGAACAAGATTTTGGATGTTTTCTTTCCTGGCAGAGTTTCTCCTTGCAAGATATGGTGGAAAAGCTTTTTGCTGAGTGTAGAGCGGCAAGACACGCAGAAGACGCAGATACGCAGCTCTCCGAAGCTAAGTGCCGGTCCCGGGCTTCTTTCGGCACAAACCGCTCTCAGGAGCTCCCTGCGCTCGCCACAATGCTCTGTGTGCGAAGAAGCCGCATCTTCGCCTCCGGGAGAATCGGCGAGCGGCAGCTTCCCAAAGGCGAAGATGCAAGCTGCAGCACGCAGGCACAGTGTGGGCAGCATTCAGACTTAGAGAAAACAGTACTTTACCACTCTCCTGCCTTTTCCATGGTTATTCTATTGGAAAAGAACGAGTTTTGGACAACTACCTTTCATTCTTGCCAAACTCTTTGCAGACCCCCGTGCAAGCTTTAGAACAAGATTTTGGATGTTTTCTTTCCTGGCAGAGTTTCTCCTTGCAAGATATGCTGGAAAAGCTTTTTGCTGAGTGTAGAGCGGCAAGACACGCAGAAGACGCAGATACGCAGCTCTCCGAAGCTAAGTGCTGGTCCCGGGCTTCTTTCGGCACAAACCGCTCTCAGGAGCTCCCTGCGCTCGCCACAATGCTCTGTGTGCGAAGAAGCCGCTTCTTCGCCTCCGGGAGAATCGACGAGCGGCAGCTTCCCAAAGGCGAAGATGCCAGCTGCACCACACAGGCACAGTGTGGGCAGCATTCAGACTTAAAGAAAACAGTACTTTACCACTCTCCTGCCTTTTCCATGGTTATTCTATTGGAAAAGAACGAGTTTTGGACAACTACCTTTCATTCTTGCCAAACTCTTTGCAGACCCCCGTGCAAGCTTTAGAACAAGATTTTGGATGTTTTCTTTCCTGGCAGAGTTTCTCCTTGCAAGATATGGTGGAAAAGCTTTTTGCTGAGTGTAGAGCGGCAAGACACGCAGAAGACGCAGATACGCAGCTCTCCGAAGCTAAGTGCCGGTCCCGGGCTTCTTTCGGCACAAACCGCTCTCAGGAGCTCCCTGCGGTCGCCACAATGCTCTGTGTGCGAAGAAGCCGCATCTTCGCCTCCGGGAGAATCGGCGAGCGGCAGCTTCCCAAAGGCGAAGATGCAAGCTGCAGCACGCAGGCACAGTGTGGGCAGCATTCAGACTTAGAGAAAACAGTACTTTACCACTCTCCTGCCTTTTCCATGGTTATTCTATTGGAAAAGAACGAGTTTTGGACAACTACCTTTCATTCTTGCCAAACTCTTTGCAGACCCCCGTGCAAGCTTTAGAACAAGATTTTGGATGTTTTCTTTCCTGGCAGAGTTTCTCCTTGCAAGATATGGTGGAAAAGCTTTTTGCTGAGTGTAGAGCGGCAAGACACGCAGAAGACGCAGATACGCAGCTCTCCGAAGCTAAGCGCCGGTCCCGGGCTTCTTTCGGCACAAACCGCTCTCAGGAGCTCCCTGCGCTCGCCACAATGCTCTGTGTGCGAAGAAGCCGCATCTTCGCCTCCGGGAGAATCGGCGAGCGGCAGCTTCCCAAAGGCGAAGATGCAAGCTGCAGCACACAGGCACAGTGTGGGCAGCATTCAGGCTTAGAGAAAACAGTACTTTACCACTCTCCTGCCTTTTCCATGGTTATTCTATCGGAAAAGAACGAGTTTTGGACAACTACCTTTCATTCTTGCCAAACTCTTTGCAGACCCCCGTGCAAGCTTTAGAACAAGATTTTGGATGTTTTCTTTCCTGGCAGAGTTTCTCCTTGCAAGATATGCTGGAAAAGCTTTTTGCTGAGTGTAGAGCGGCAAGACACGCAGAAGACGCAGATACGCAGCTCTCCGAAGCTAAGTGCCGGTCCCGGGCTTCTTTCGGCACAAACCGCTCTCAGGAGCTCCCTGCGCTCGCCACAATGCTCTGTGTGCGAAGAAGCCGCTTCTTCGCCTCCGGGGGAATCGGCGAGCGGCAGCTTCCCAAAGGCGAAGATGCAAGCTGCAGCACGCAGGCACAGTGTGGGCAGCATTCAGACTTAGAGAAAACAGTACTTTACCACTCTCCTGCCTTTTCCATGGTTATTCTATTGGAAAAGAACGAGTTTTGGACAACTACCTTTCATTCTTGCCAAACTCTTTGCAGACCCCCGTGCAAGCTTTAGAACAAGATTTTGGATGTTTTCTTTCCTGGCAGAGTTTCTCCTTGCAAGATATGGTGGAAAAGCTTTTTGCTGAGTGTAGAGCGGCAAGACACGCAGAAGACGCAGATACGCAGCTCTCCGAAGCTAAGTGCTGGTCCCGGGCTTCTTTCGGCACAAACCGCTCTCAGGAGCTCCCTGCGCTCGCCACAATGCTCTGTGTGCGAAGAAGCCGCTTCTTCGCCTCCGGGAGAATCGGCGAGCGGCAGCTTCCCAAAGGCGAAGATGCAAGCTGCAGCACGCAGGCACAGTGTGGGCAGCCTTCAGACTTAGAGAAAACAGTACTTTACCACTCTCCTGCCTTTTCCATGGTTATTCTATTGGAAAAGAACGAGTTTTGGACAACTACCTTTCATTCTTGCCAAACTCTTTGCAGACCCCCGTGCAAGCTTTAGAACAAGATTTTGGATGTTTTCTTTCCTGGCAGAGTTTCTCCTTGCAAGATATGGTGGAAAAGCTTTTTGCTGAGTGTAGAGCGGCAAGACACGCAGAAGACGCAGATACGCAGCTCTCCGAAGCTAAGTGCCGGTCCCGGGCTTCTTTCGGCACAAACCGCTCTCAGGAGCTCCCTGCGCTCGCCACAATGCTCTGTGTGCGAAGAAGCCGCTTCTTCGCCTCCGGGAGAATCGACGAGCGGCAGCTTCCCAAAGGCGAAGATGCCAGCTGCAGCACACAGGCACAGTGTGGGCAGCATTCAGACTTAAAGAAAACAGTACTTTACCACTCTCCTGCCTTTTCCATGGTTATTCTATTGGAAAAGAACGAGTTTTGGACAACTACCTTTCATTCTTGCCAAACTCTTTGCAGACCCCCGTGCAAGCTTTAGAACAAGATTTTGGATGTTTTCTTTCCTGGCAGAGTTTCTCCTTGCAAGATATGGTGGAAAAGCTTTTTGCTGAGTGTAGAGCGGCAAGACACGCAGAAGACGCAGATACGCAGCTCTCCGAAGCTAAGTGCCGGTCCCGGGCTTCTTTCGGCACAAACCGCTCTCAGGAGCTCCCTGCGCTCGCCACAATGCTCTGTGTGCGAAGAAGCCGCTTCTTCGCCTCCGGGAGAATCGGCGAGCGGCAGCTTCCCAAAGGCGAAGATGCAAGCTGCAGCACACAGGCACAGTGTGGGCAGCATTCAGACTTAGAGAAAACAGTACTTTACCACTCTCCTGCCTTTTCCATGGTTATTCTATTGGAAAAGAACGAGTTTTGGACAACTAGCTTTCATTCTTGCCAAACTCTTTGCAGACCCCCGTGCAAGCTTTAGAACAAGATTTTGGATGTTTTCTTTCCTGGCAGAGTTTCTCCTTGCAAGATATGGTGGAAAAGCTTTTTGCTGAGTGTAGAGCGGCAAGACACGCAGAAGACGCAGATACGCAGCTCTCCGAAGCTAAGCGCCGGTCCCGGGCTTCTTTCGGCACAAACCGCTCTCAGGAGCTCCCTGCGCTCGCCACAATGCTCTGTGTGCGAAGAAGCCGCATCTTCGCCTCCGGGAGAATCGGCGAGCGGCAGCTTCCCAAAGGCGAAGATGCAAGCTGCAGCACACAGGCACAGTGTGGGCAGCATTCAGACTTAGAGAAAACAGTACTTTACCACTCTCCTGCCTTTTCCATGGTTATTCTATTGGAAAAGAACGAGTTTTGGACAACTACCTTTCATTCTTGCCAAACTCTTTGCAGACTCCCGTGCAAGCTTTAGAACAAGATTTTGGATGTTTTCTTTCCTGGCAGAGTTTCTCCTTGCAAGATATGGTGGAAAAGCTTTTTGCTGAGTGTAGAGCGGCAAGACAGGCAGAAGACGCAGATACGCAGCTCTCCGAAGCTAAGTGCCGGTCCCGGGCTTCTTTCGGCACAAACCGCTCTCAGGAGCTCCCTGCGCTCGCCACAATGCTCTGTGTGCGAAGAAGCCGCTTCTTCGCCTCTGGGGGAATCGGCGAGCGGCAGCTTCCCAAAGGCGAAGATGCAAGCTGCAGCACGCAGGCACAGTGTGGGCAGCATTCAGACTTAGAGAAAACAGTACTTTACCACTCTCCTGCCTTTTCCATGGTTATTCTATTGGAAAAGAACGAGTTTTGGACAACTACCTTTCATTCTTGCCAAACTCTTTGCAGACCCCCGTGCAAGCTTTAGAACAAGATTTTGGATGTTTTCTTTCCTGGCAGAGTTTCTCCTTGCAAGATATGCTGGAAAAGCTTTTTGCTGAGTGTAGAGCGGCAAGACACGCAGAAGACGCAGATACGCAGCTCTCCGAAGCTAAGTGCTGGTCCCGGGCTTCTTTCGGCACAAACCGCTCTCAGGAGCTCCCTGCGCTCGCCACAATGCTCTGTGTGCGAAGAAGCCGCTTCTTCGCCTCCGGGAGAATCGACGAGCGGCAGCTTCCCAAAGGCGAAGATGCCAGCTGCACCACACAGGCACAGTGTGGGCAGCATTCAGACTTAAAGAAAACAGTACTTTACCACTCTCCTGCCTTTTCCATGGTTATTCTATTGGAAAAGAACGAGTTTTGGACAACTACCTTTCATTCTTGCCAAACTCTTTGCAGACCCCCGTGCAAGCTTTAGAACAAGATTTTGGATGTTTTCTTTCCTGGCAGAGTTTCTCCTTGCAAGATATGGTGGAAAAGCTTTTTGCTGAGTGTAGAGCGGCAAGACACGCAGAAGACGCAGATACGCAGCTCTCCGAAGCTAAGTGCCGGTCCCGGGCTTCTTTCGGCACAAACCGCTCTCAGGAGCTCCCTGCG